>NC_085016.1:1393832-1546332 GCF_963854185.1 Sardina pilchardus
TGTGTGTGTGTGTGTGTGTGTGTACTGAGTAACTGACCTGTCTGGGCGCAGGCCATCAGGTCTCTCTTGGATTTGATGATGGGAATGGCATGCATGTGTGTGTGTGTGTGTGTGTGTGTGTGTGTGTGTGTGTGTGTGTGTGTGTGTGTACTGAGTAACTGACCGGTCTGGGCGCAGGCCATCAGGTCTCTCTTGGACTTGATGATGGGAATGGCATGCATGTGTGTGTGTGTGTGTGTGTGTGTGTGTGTGTGTGTGTGTGTGTGTGTGTGTGTGTGTGTGTGTGTGTGTGTGTACTGAGTAACCCACCTGTCTGGGCGCAGGCCATCAGGTCTCTCTTGGACTTGATGATGGGAATGGCATGCTTCTGCACTGGAGTGGGACGAGTGTAACGGCTCAGCCCGATGTTGCCCATGATGATCTCCCCCATCTCGATATCTTGGAACTGATCGATGGGACTCGGACTGTCGTGTCCTGTTGCCTCCACAGGAATGTCATCATATTTCTCAAAATTGATTCCTGTGTTGCACCCGGCAAACAGTTCGCTGGAAACAAAAAAGGACAAAATGTTGAGTCTCCCAACTCAGAACGGGCTTGTTAAAAGAGTAGAACAGAGCTCTTCCATTTATCTATTTATTTATTCATTTTTAGTGATGAGAACTCACTTCTCCGTTCGCTCGTTGCGGGACAGAGGTTTGGACCAATCTTCCTCCTCTCTCGAGTCGTCCAACCAGCGACCGTTTCCTCCACCTCCAAAACCTCCACGCTCGTATCTACCACTAATCAGAACACAAGCACATATAGAACGGTCTTACACACATACAAAGACTTGTTCCAGTGGTACCAACCTACAGACTAGCAACAGAATTACGGTAACTGGCCAGTAAAGTCATGTCATGAGAGTCTCACCTTCCCCGTGTAGAGGTACGATCGAAGGCAGATTTGCCTCGGTCACTGCGGCCGCCGAAGCTTGTGTAAGCATCTTTCTGCACATTCCAGCCACCACCATTGTCCTTGGCCTCGTACCCAAATCCTATTAACAAAAAACACAAAGTTACAACAAAAATACCAGATAAGTAATGTCTCCAAGCATGGGAGGAGTTCACCCTGTACTATACTAATACCACTAATAGCACCATTAACACTGGTAATGTCAATAGTAGAAATGCTACTAATATCAATAGTATTACTACTAATGACCGGGTTTCCCAGATTCGTTAAGAAGCTCTTAAGTGCTAAGAACTTCTTAGGAGCGCTCTAAGAACGTTCTAAGAACGCTCCTATGAAGTTCTTAGCACTTATGAGCTTCTTAAAGGATCTGGGAAACCCGGCCAATGACAGTTAGTGAAATAGTTAATTAGTTAACCCTCTAACCGCCTGGGTTTTTTGGGATTTTTGCATAAAAAAAAATCAAAAGACCATGGCTTGAAAGTGGTCAGAGATAAAGTCCTACTGTAAATGTGAAAATCATTGAGAATGAAGTAAAGTTTATGTAGGGAGTACATCTACTCATCTAATTTGCATATTATGACATCACAGGATGCCAATAGCGTCAAATTATGCACATTTCAGTAGTGCTGCCGCGATTAATCGTCATAATCGAACTAATCGATTATGAAAATTAGTCGATGCCACTTTTTTTAGTCGACTAATCGTTTTGTTATTGACCTCCTATTTATTTTTGGTCTCCCTTCTCTAACGGCTGTAATGTTATTCATTCTGTTATTAACTCTACAAAAGTAGGCTGATATTGATATGAGCATATCTATATCTATGGCTATATGTCATGTTTTGGCCCTTCAGTTGAGTTAAAACTAAAATGGACACAAAAATGACGAAAACTTGATTTTTTTAAAAGAAAAATAGTCGTTTAGATTAGTCGACTAATCGAAAAATTAGTCGAAAGATTAATCGTTAGAAAATTAGTCGTTAGTGGCAGCACTACATTTCAGTAAATACTGGTTGTTGAACACATTTGACCAGTTTTACTTAGATTTTTGTAATTTCTCTAACATAAGACAAACAGGACCACAGCCACACATAAACCAACAATAGTAAACTATTAGTATTACCACAATCCCTATGTTACTATACAATAAAGTAGCCTGGTCAAAACAGTTCCTATCGCGGTAGTTCTTCAGAGCCCTATTTTTACTAGCCCTGCTGTCTGTACCATGTCAGTTACAGACACTATCACCATGATAATCACTGGCACCAAGCACACCATGCTTATTTGAACCCTTTGGTCAACACTGCTGCAGGTAAACACTGACGTATACACGCAAAGTGTATACTCCATTCACAGACACATCTTGACTGTCACTGCCAATGGACGACCAATCATAATCTCCAAAAGGCAGATATTCTCCTTCAGAATCAGAGTAGGTGACTTATAGACCCAAGACTTCATAACACACGACTTTGTTTTTAAACGTTCGCCGTTTTTCTGCTTCAATTTGTGCAGCGCGATTGCGCATTTCACTTCCGTGTTATAAACAGGAAATGAGTCGTCTTCTTGTGATTCTCGCGAGTAATACAGGTAGTTCCTGAAAACTTTTTTACTCGAATTGGGGCTTGAATCGAAGCTCTGGATGTCTGCCAACTAGTGGTGGAGAGTACAAAGGCGATTTGTCACCCTACTCGGATCTACCGTCTGTTTTAATCAGTGATGTTGCTTGTCGCCGTACGGCGCCTTGGGCGGTTAGATGGGTTAATACTACACTATGCAATATAACAAACAATGTTAAAAATGCACTCGTCACCTGAGTTCTGCATCTGGGCAGGATTGTAGGAACTTCCTCCTCGACCGCGGTACCCTCCACGCCCCCCTCCGCGGTCCTGGCGAATGCCCCCGCGCCCGTTCATGCCGTTGGCATCATTGTATCCGTTCACAAAGCCGTTGTTACGGCCACCATCCCATCCTCCAGCATCTGCGGAGCAGCGCGAGAATAACACGGTTGAGACGCTGTGGGCCCTCGGAAGCCTGAAGAGCACTCCCAAGTACAGGTTGGTGGTGGACTACGGTACAGTCACACACAAATAAACCTCTGGCCACCAACTCTTGTTCTTAGCAACGACAAGCAACAACTTGATCTTGCTCTGCTCAAAGCCATGCTAAGTGCTAATGGGAGCCAGTGTTGGGTCATCCAAGTTGGATCATCATGGACATGATGGTGAGAACAGGTCATTACATTTACACACTTCTCCTTAGCCATCACAAGCAGAGGCCCAACGCCACAAAACGGACCAATCAGAAGCAAGAGATTCATTTCCATCTTATTTTCAATTAGCAAATTAATCAAAAAACAAATCTCAGGGGTAGGATGGTGATCAGGTTTGTACCAGATTGTTTGCTCGTCACCCATAAGCAAACATTGGCCAGAAGACTAATAATCACTCAATCTCCATTCAGCCTCCAGTTAAGAGTGAAGAAAAATTTGAATTAAAGTTGGAAAGACCAATATTATGTTTAACAATGGGTTGAACACATTGGCACCAAATGGTAACTTCATCTGTGGACGTTACAATATACAATGCTGGAGCCATGGTTAATTATGAAACGAGTTGTATTTTGTGAATGAAAAAAAGTCTTTAGTGTGATGGTATCCAGCAACAAGACTCGCAGCTCTGACTGAACGGGTCGTGTCAATAGGGGACAATCATGCATGAACATGAACATACACCTAGGAAAGCATATCCCTCAAAATAAAAAAGGCCGTCATACACTTACAGCTGTTCCCAGGCCCAACTGAGTACCCGCTCTGTCTACCAAATGCATTTCCTGCTAAGAGAAGAAATACGTCATCAGGAAATATCAGAGCAATGAGCAATGATGCAGTGATGAGTAGATGCAGCGGAGACTGTAGAAACGTCAGATGTGCTCTGGTCATGTTCTTATCTCGTTATGTCTCTTTTCTTTTATTGTGTTTTAAGAAGCAGTAGCAGCAGCAGCAGCAGCAGCAGTTATGCAGCATCAATACTAAGTTGGCAGCGACTGCTTCTAACAGCAGCCACATCATAAGCATATTTAAAGTATACTTCCTTACATTTACATGAATAAACGTCATGTACTAAAAGTCTTTAACATATTCCGTTTCCTGTCTTAAGCTCAATCCCTTCGTTTTAGGCAAGTATTGCATTTCCTTTGTCTTTGAACACTGGGGCCATGTTACGAGTCATCACAGACACCAGGCAAACCAGAGCAGGAAGCCATATTATGCAAAAGAGGCAAAAGTGAAACTACATCTCTTGTGATGGCCCGTGAGTTGGACCTGCCCAAAAATGGAATGGGTTCATCATTAGACTATTTTCAGAAGTCTCGTGAAAATTCAGGTAGCAGTTTGTATGTCAAACTAGACAGAAAACACACACCGAAAACATGACCTACATGGTGAAGGTGACCATCAAACGCTACCAGCGCTACCAAAGGGTGAAGCTGCACAAGCACCCCAAGTGTTTCCAGCTTTTCTCACTAGTATTGTACAAGTCACAGGATCTCTGTAAAAACTCCTGTCGTTTTCAATGCACCAATACATTCTCAGCAGTGCTATTCCATTGACTTGTACTGTAGAGTGGTGTCCGATTACTAGTGGTGGGTTTTGAGACACGAGAAGTCCCCAAGTCCACCTAAGATGGCAGACGGGGCAGGTGGCAGAGCTAGACAGGCAGAGAGAGAGGAGTGCAAATCCAGCATTGTGTCTACTGCCAACTGAGTTTGGGACGAGGCTAATGCCCGTACCCACGCCCTACTCAAGCACTGAATGGGTATCGCTAAACTATGCCAGCAGAAATCTAGTCTACTTGTTAGACCAGTTTGAAGAACACCGACGCCTGTTGAAAGAGTTGGGAAACCGACTAATTGCTATATATGGACCTGTCGTATATTTCTTGTGTGCATTACCCATTAGTTCCTCGTGCCTATACATTCTGTGAATTTAGATATAGGATTGAAAGGGAAACTCCCTGAGCACCTCTGCTCTAGAAACTAGGTGTGCAGAGATGGGGGGGGGGGGGGGGGGGGGGGGCCTTCACACCTCCCATTGTTGCTTTGAGTACTCGGACACTATTGGATTAGCATCATATTTGGCCAGGTGCAAGGCAGGTCCTCCTGATTAGCGACTGTCTAGGAGGACCAGCCATTCTGATCTATCCAGCCATACAAATTTAAAACAAGCTTTCACACCCCATTCTGATCTATCCATCCATACAGATTTAAAACAAGCTTTCACACCCCACTTTGTTTACTGTAACATACTTAAGTTAAGGACATCCCCCTGCGCCCTTAGTGATATGGGTGAACCCTTTGGGTGAAATGTATGTCTCTCCCTTGATCACTGAAAAATGTTTTCCTGATTTGCCATCATCACTACAAGTCTCCAGTTGATTGTGGTGCTAGGAAAACTGCTATCGTTGTACAACATTAAGCCACAAAAAAATTACAGAGTACACTTCACTAATTGAATCAATAGTGAAGTTCAGCTCAATATCATTACACGAAGCAATGCAAATGGCAAACCTGAAAGACTACTTTCAGATATGCAGCGTGCCTAGGGTTTAAGTTCTCCTGTTAATGGTTTTGCATTCTCATGCAAGCCTACATGTGTGATCAAAGACTGAGTGAGACTGTGTACTCCTGTGCATACCTATAGGTGCTCAGTAATGCATACTATATTTTATCCAGTTTTAAACAAATCGACTGCAAGGTGAGGACACTGAGGACCAGACACTCTTAAGTTGACATGTTTCTCCAGACAGACATGTCGAACAATGCCTGAAACTTCATCCATAGGTCTATTCTACCTGTGCATAGCTACACAATGGTCAAATTAAAATATGCTAAATTAAAACCAATTAGGACATGCAGTTAACTTGCGCCTAAAACCATAGAAATGGATTGAGAAATTTACTTTGAGCTGAATAACTCATTTACAAGCACATCTCAACATATCATTCATACATCTCACTAAATGTGCTGTGCAAGACTGGAATTGGAAACAGGTAAATGCTGCATTTATCATACTGAAAAGTAACTTAAAAATATAAATTACCATACCACTGGAAGGGCTATTTCTTGAAGCATTAGTATTCACTCAATAGAAATTGCTTCCAAGTCATCTGCACAATTGACCTAGATGGTCAATGCTAGAGAACCCCTTACCATTTTTGGAGACTTCTTTGTTCCTTAGATGAGGTGGAATGTAACGTCCTGGTGGAGGCACAGGAAGAACATTAACGGC
This sequence comes from Sardina pilchardus, assembly GCF_963854185.1. Classification (NCBI taxonomy): domain Eukaryota; kingdom Metazoa; phylum Chordata; class Actinopteri; order Clupeiformes; family Clupeidae; genus Sardina; species Sardina pilchardus. The sequence goes on from NC_085016.1 coordinate 1,400,069, forward strand.
AAGTCAATCACCAATAATTATAATCATTATCACTTCCTAAAGTATAACAACTTTTCTGACACACTGTTAATATGCACCAGGGATGGAAATTAGCACCAGCCACCAGCCAAATGCTGGTAAAATATGAGAGTGGCTGGTAGATTTCAGACACAGTTATATTTTAACATTGAGTGGCTGGTTAATTTGATCAGAAATCTGCTATTGGCTGATAGATTTTCACATTTTCAAATTTTAATTTCCACCCCTGATATGCACGGGGAAAAATAAGCAAATACTTACGGCCAGTGCCCCCACCCTGCAGGTCTGGGTTCAAGTCTAGAGCAGCCAACTGTAAAATAAAAAATAAATAATAATAATCAATTAAGAGGAATCTGTTGGGTTCCCCAACTAATATTACATGACTTACAAAGGAACGTAAGGAATGAGTCACAAGTTAATTGGTGCTCTGCCATGAACGCATTGTTTGGGACAAATTGTGACACGATCCCCATAGACAAGCGGGTAAGTCAAAATGTGGCTTAAGAGCAGAAACTTCAGCCAGATTTGGACGAGATTTGCTTAGTTAGGCTAGAAGGTGCCACTTCACTGAGGCTTTAGTGTGTAAATATAGGGTCATATTTGTGTTTTTATTAATTACTTGATTCCTGGTATGGACACATAAATAATACACATCATTCTAACATTGAAATGAATTCCCTTTTGGCATATTATGTGTCTCCACAGCGCATTCAGAGTATTCTGACCCCTCACGGTATTCTCAGCTGTGGGGTGAAGGGTCAAGGTCACATGGGGTCATCATGTAATACAGTGCACAATGTCCCTCAGATGGCACCCCGAACAGATCTCAATCAAACACTGCACGGTTAATCACTACAAGGGCTAGATGCACAGATTAAGTAGTACTGTATGCGTCACGGGGTCAAGGCCACATGGTCCATTATGTCCTATCTATTAAGCTTCACGACAAACCTTCATCAAAACGTGCATAGCTAATTAAGGAGATGCGCTAATCACATGTTATCCAATGCAATATTGGCATAAATCAATTCCAACAGGGGCCAAAAGCAACTAGTGAACAGTGGCTACAGCGTGAGTGAGTCATATCAGCAGCATAACAGCAACTCATCAAAACTTTCCTCATCTCTACTAATTTAAATGAGCTAATTGTACCTGCATGCAACACTCTCACATGACTCACACCGTCCTCATGTGTCCGGTAGCAAACAATAACACTCACATCATGTTGTATTAAAATGTGGCAATACAATTGAGGGAAAAAATCCTTATTTTGAGAATAGGGTACGTCTCCATTAGCACAGTCCTTAGCACTTAGCACATGCACCACACTGTGCTATTGCATAACTATCTATACTCTGCTGTTTTTGTTGGTTGTTTTGAAAGGAGTCTCTTTAAAGATCCATAGCTTGTATAACAATTTATCCTGAAGATTTGTTTATATGACCCCTGACTATTTTCATGTTTATGAAATGATAAGACTTTCAAAATCCCCTCTGTAAAAAAGTTGGAATCTAAAGTGCAAGCTTAAACAAAATGAAATTTGATTTGAACATGGCTTCATCCAATATTCAGATTTCAAGTATTAAAAGTCATGCATGTTTAAGTAGATTATGTGCTAGTTTAAACATACGAATCAAATAAAATGCAAAGTTTCATTATAATGTTAATTCTCTTTTCCCCCACTACTGTTCCTACCTGGTACCTCGCCTAAAACGCCACAATATTCTTTACAAATAATGTTCAAATACAGCGGAACCTATCTCCGTTTGGATCTTTAGGACCCAATGTGATACCTAAAGTGTCCACCTCAAAAAGCCATAATCTGACTCAATATCTTGAGATTCTATGGGGAATGTACCATGAGATCTGTCTGCAACAATCCCCTGCTTCTGGTTAGCTCACGTTAATCCAACCTTCATTAACAGATGCAGGTTCAGCTAAGTTAGTAACTGATAACATCCAACGTTTGAGGAAACACACTGTCAACAGTCTGTTGATTGAACAGTTACATCAGAGATCTTCTCATGTTAACAACATCGTGTTAGAAGCTATCTGGCGTTCCCAAAACGTGCAATCATTCTCAAGTGCTGGTCGGCCCGTTTTTCAAGTTTAGAATTAAAGTACATCTATGTTGGCCACCGTTGGCAGGCAAGCACTTCACAGCGATAGAGTTTAAGAATCACCAACAAGATTATTTTCTAATCATGATACATGGCTACATCGACAATCTTTCTATGCTAATTAACTTATACAAGTTGAACTGTTTGAAAAGTTTCTAGCTAATTTAAAACGTTTCGTAACGTCGTAACGTTAATTCGTCAATGATAAATCCAACAGCACGTGAAGGCAGCACAAGACCTAACGTTAGGCCAGCTAACCTACGCAGCTAGCATTGCTAGCTAACATTACAAGTCGTTACCCGGCTTTATACGTGGCTAGGATTTTGGTGACATGGGACCTAGAAATTAGACAATTTACTTGTTTTTGTTGAAGAGTCGTGAACAACCTAAACGTTTACATGGTCGAAAAGTACAAAACATGGGAGTTCAGCCATCGTCGCCATTAGAAACCATAACTAGCTTCCACCACCAACCTCCATTTTAACCAGCAGATTACGACGACACGCAATAAGCTAGCATAGCTAGTTAGCAAGATGACTGAACAGACTGAACAATCCAACGCGTAATACTTTGTAACTCGGCTTCCCGAGGAAATCGTACATCCAAAATAACAATGAGAACCATAAGTAAACCCACCTGCTGATCTAGACCGTGTACATTTTCAACGGCCACATGACTCATAGCTAACTAAAGAGAAGAGAGAAATTATCTGAAGGAAGGGTTCTTTGTTTGCCGGTATGCAGTCGTCCTCTTGGTTCCCTGTCGTCGACGTCGTTTTCAATCTCCTCAAACACTTCCGAAAACTGGTGAAACTACGCGAGTAATAACAGTACCTTGAATGAATTGGTTATTTTAAACATATATCTCTTGATGAGTTGTCTACAAAAGAAAAACACGTCCAGAGTCAAGTTCTAAGCTTCGACGGCTTTAGTCGTGGCGGAAAAAAAATCTAGGCCGACAGGAAGGAAATGTATTGGTGCGAACGACCAAGTGAATGTATCGGGTCGGCGTCACAGGAGTAGGCCTACCTTTGCAGCGTGGCCACACATAAAATGGGTGGACCTATCAACTGGGAGGAGTTACATTGTGAAACAGTGAAAACGTACAGCGCTTTGGAAAATAGAGGCCACAAGGTTCTGTGAAACATAATAGGCTAGTCTTCCAGATCAGAGCACAGATCCTCTGTGTGAAATCGTATGTTGTAAGACATAGACCTACAAGACAAAACCACTGTAAATGACATGAGTTTCATGGGCTCTTTCTTATGTCTACTTGCAGGCTGTGAATCATGTGTCAGCTGGAATGAGATGACATCCCTTCTTGGAGATATACCAAGATTATCTGGACTCATTTGACCAATTCTTTGGACATCATGTGAACTGCGAGTTCTCTGACACTGAGCAGGGGCGCTGCCAGAAAGACAATAATTTTGGGCCCCCACAAAAGCTATAGGTCCAAGGGCATGCCTCCTCATAAGAACAGTTTGAAAACCAATGATATAGTGACTTCTGTGGAATATACCTGATAAATTGAGATACATATCTTACATTATAGCATATTGCAATACAGCCTATTAGGCCTAAACAATTTAACCCATTAATAGAAGAACAAAGTAGTCTTGAATTTATCTATCTATCTATCTATCTATCTGTCTATAGCCCGGGCCTACGCAAGACAAACAATAGAAAGGGCTGAAATATAAAGGCAATGATGTTCATTTTGCCAACAATGACGTAGAACCATAGCCTGGTTGTAAACCAGACCCTGGAATCTTTCAGATTAAGGGTCTGGCCACGAATAATGAAAGGCCCAACTCGAGGGGAGCCATCAAGCGTGCATTTGAAAATCTCACTGCATGCAATTGAATAACACTACGACCAATGTGTACTGAGTTTGAACGATGCAGCGTTGTCATCATCAGTTTAGCTCGCCTTTGGCCCGCCTATATCAGATACAAGGATTTGATTCTTACCCGATGATTGGGGTAAACGTAACGGGCATCATTGCTCATGGCCAGAATATCTTGCAGACCCAATTCAAATTGTGTTCTCACGAGAACTCTGGATTTCCAGGGTAGTAGATTGGATTCGGTCAGTTTGTAAATAGATAGATAGATAGATACTTTATTGATCCCCAAGGGGAAATTCAAGTTTTTTTTTCTTTTTTTTCTTCGATAATTATGAAGAACTACCTGAAGAACATTGTTTTTTCTTGAGGCCAGTGGTCTCTTTTGGTGTTGCGCTAATGAAACAAATGTTTTGTTTCTAACTTCAACCATAAAATTGGCAACATTGTTTGGCCTAGGTACTTGATGATAATATATAAATGCTCTCTGGGCCCCTGTCAGTGCTCGGCCCTTAGAATATACACCCCACACACCCACACACCCCCTGTGACATTCTGGGCAGTCCTGGTATGTTGGCATTTACGTGTGTGTGAATTTGCAATGTGCCAACTACCCAAACACCATCCAACACTACACACACACATTGTTTGGGAATAGGTCATGGAAAATGATGGAAAGTTCAAGGCGCTCCTCTGCCCACCAAATGCCCTAGAATTAAAACATGATATGTTCCAAAAAAACATGTTGGACCTGATACTGAAATTAAAAAGGACATTGGCTATAGAAGTGACATAACATCTGCAGACACTATATCCATCTCGGTAGGGCTCTAAACAAAAAAAAGTCACTAGGAGAGTAGGACAGATAGGCCATTTCATTGAAAGTAATGTTAAAGAACTTGAAGGTATACACATCAGTGACTAAGGATAACAGTTTTCTGTCAGTTATAGCAGAGACTTTCTCATGAGGAGACAAAGCACCCAAAGAATCTCCCATAGAAATGTATGAGGTTGGTTCGTAATGCAAACATGGCAATCCTCTACACATATTCCATCCCTTCTGCCTCCACAAGTTTACACGTGAATACATGGTGCCGATCATGTGGCATGTTGTGAATCCATCGTGCCAATTATGTGTTGTGACCTCACAGCTGGAGCAGGGCAGTTCTGCAGCCCGAATATGCCCAGAAAATGTCTTTAGAGGTAGAGGTCTATTCAATTATAAAAAAGCTGTCCGATAGCTCCCCAAAGTGCATTGCAAGATGGCCGCCAAGGGGTGGGACATGCCTGAAAGGACTTGAAGTTTACTTTTAAAGTGAACATCTGATGAGAATTTTATCTATGTTTCAGCAATCCCCTGATTCACCACATATCATATGTGTATTGTATTAAGAGAAAACTAAGAGCAAAAGACAAGACTGAATAAAAGCATATATTTTTTTAATTAAAGTACAAAAGGTTTTGGACAGTAAAAACATTTTGCACAGCTTGGCACAGTTGTATCTGGTCTCCTAAGTACATAACCATATAACCTTTAGATATATTATACTCATTCTTGACTTGCCGAAGAAATGTTTCAAAATATCAAGATTTGTTTTGCTACATTTGTTCCCATTTCTCAGATTTGCATGGTCCTAGACCTATGGTGTCTTTAAATTCAGCACACTGGTCTGAGATGAATTCTGCAGAGTGGTCTGGAAACTCGGCGATGTTGGCCACATATCGGGGTTGGCTTCATACCACTGGACTGAAAGAGAACAAATACATAATAATTTCTAGAATCAACTACTTGAAAATAGTCATTCGCTTATTTAGAGTGATGTTATGATATAACTTCATCGGCTCATACAGGTTATGGAGTTTCCCATTAATGTCCCATTAAAGAAGTACAATGTGGTGGACCAGGTTGCATTGGATTAAGTAGGTAGAGCTATTTTTGCCAGTCAAAATATGACGTGTGATTATAATTGCTATGGTCTAAAGTGTAAGCATGTATAAATGTGTTAGGTATTAACCTGTAGCCTGTAAAGCACTTTGAGTGCTCTGATGAGTAGAAAAGTGCTTTTTAAATGCACTCCGTACACTACTGTACTGTGTGTTGTGGGAACATAATCTGGCCATAGTCAGAATACAATTAAGCGACTGGCCAGCATTCGCAATCCACACATCCACACATCCACACATGCATTGCTTCTGACCTGCGCACAGGATTTCCCCCTGATAGGGAAACAAGACATTTATTTGGCTGCTAAATTGTATCATTAGATAAACACAACATAAAACATGCAAATGGCCGACACTGCCAGCGTGCCTGGAAAAAAGGAATCTACCTCCTACTTTTCCACTCTCCTATTTCATTGTCGTAAAACTCTTCCAGCCTCAACAGGCTATCTATCCTCAGTAAAGGTGGGTTTATAACAGAATACTAGGCAAGACCAAGCACTTTTATTCATTAAGCACATCTCATACAGGCAACTCAATGTGCTTTACAGTGTGAAGAACATAAAGATAAGTTAGTAAACATAGAGGTACACAAGGTAAGTAAGAACAGAATAAAATACATCAGGAACTTACTCGTCCTGTGGATTCCTTCCCTCCAAGACACTTCAGGCTTCCATCCCAGTTTGTGCAGCTTCTCTGAGCTAATGGGGTACCTCAAGTCATTGCATGGTCTAGCGAAGGAAAATAAAAGATAAACATATTTGTGTGCAGATGTCATTTTTGTTAATCAACACCAGCTTCTATGCTATGTCCCATGTGAAAAAAGCAAAAGAAATCTACTAATACTACTTCAATTGACCACTTAGCTCATTTAAAATCTGACTATCCCCTTGGGTAGTGCTTCCCAAACTTTTTTTTCTTTTGACGTGTAATACTAGCAGGGTATGTGTGACCCCATAATAACGAGTTCTACTAACCTGTCCTTCACAAACAACAGCCAATCATCAAGCTCACCATCTTCAGGATGTTTCATCTGTTGGAGGCAAGATAAACATTACTACAACATTTACTACAAACATTGCTAATTCTGACAATTAGGACTCAACAAAGCAGATACTGCTGATATCACTCCTGGGCTCTAATGACAGCATCATAGCACTCCTGAGATCTATTAAATTCCTTCTCACACATTTATTCCCCCAACTTTAGATTACAGCTGAATTGAGTGTAGCTGAGTGTCAAATAAATTATGAAACTTAAAGGTAAAAAAAATAGCATTCCATTTTAATTGCCACTACCCAGTGAATAGTCTTGAATTTCCCCTTGGGGATCAATAAAGTATCTATCTATCTATCTATCTATCTATATATATCAAAATGAAAAGACAGACCATCCTCACGAGTTCTCTGGCCAGTTGGATGACAGGAATCTCAAAATTGGTCCCAATGTTGTAAATCTCTCCCAAGATGCCTTGCTTCATGACAGTCAGGAAGGCCTCTATAACATCCTCCACATACAGGAAATGGCGTGACTGGAGCCCCGAGCCTTGAATTGTGCTGTGTGGGAGATAACAGCACAACTGTAATCTTCCACTGTGCACATGACTATAGCCCAGGCGATGTCTGTCCCGTTATATCTCTAGCTAGCGCTGGCTTGGTTTTAACCAGGTTACCATCGAGTTTGGTGAACTGAAATGTGAACTGAAAAGCTTGACTAGCTCAGATTCCTCAATGTCTCGTATGGTACAAAAGAATCACAGAAATTACATAAAAACACTTTACTTCCTTAATTTGGTTCAGAGGATTCCTCCACAATTTAATGTCAATTTAATATGTGCTGAAAAACAAGATTACGGAGTTAAAAAACATGTTCTGGCCGCCAATGCTTGAAGAAATCTGTCGAGATCCTAAAAGACGTGCAGGACAAAACTAAAGATGCACACGTGACCACTTTCTTTCATGTCACTTAAAGTAGTCTAAGGAAAAAAGTGGGCAATATGTGCTTTAGACTTAGAGGCAGCAAAATAGTCTATAACCACAAGCACTATTAGTTCGGGTTACTATAGCCTTTGTGAAAAAAAAATTCAGTGAATGTGCGCGACTTGTAATGTGCAAAATGTAATGTAATGTATGTATGTATGTATGTATGTATGTATGTATGTATGTACGTACAGTATGTATGCATTGAAACTGTAACATGCCATTACATTAGGAACTCACCATTTTTTGTCTTCAGAGAGGAGGGATATGAACCTTGGGATAACCTGATAGACATAAATTGACCATTGACCATGATTGTTCAAATATGACTTTACAAGCTGATCTAAAAGCCGGTTCTATTTTCCAATTTTATCTTTCAGAATTGCAAATACTTTGCTGACATGCATAATAAATGTGACTAGCAGGTTTTAATAAACCTATAAAGTCTAGGGACACCACCTGACACTTTACCACAAGATAACTATTGAGAATACCAATACATTTCTGTAATATCGAACTCGAATAACAATAACAATACAATAACCGAAACATAGAAATGAGACAAATGTACCTTTTCATAATGCTGTCGTGGTCCATAGATATTATTGCTCCTTGTTATGATGATGGGCAACTAGAAAAATTTAACGACATGTCAACATTGATCATGAAGCAAAACTCAACATATGTATATTTGAACAATATCCAGAGTAACATTGAGAACATATCAAATGGGTTTGGGGCTGGAATTTATGATGCACTACATTAAAGGGAACTTACATTGTGATTTTCCCAAAACGACAACACAATGTTTTCCGCTGCAGCTTTGGATGTAGCATAGGGATTTGTTGGTCTTTTCAGATATGATTCATCAAAGACCTGAGAAGCACATTTCAGCATAATCATTTTATTTTTTGGATTCATTGATCATTTTTCCTATGCAGAGGGATACAGCAGATCGAAGTCTACACACACACACACACACACACACACACACACACACACACACACACACACACACACACACACACACACACACACACACACACACACACACACACACACACACACACACACACACACATTAATGGCAAGTTTAATGGCAAACTAAACAAAAATGAACAAGAATGCAGAGCATCATCCCAAAGCAATTTTCACCACATCAAAATCATATTGACAATCCTGAAGAGGTTTTATGTGGTTCATCTAGAAACGTTGGCGATCTAACCCTTGAAGAGAGATGCTCGCCACCTGAAAATGTCTAATTTTACACATGGGCCTGGGCTGTAGATGCTAGCCAGCCATCTTTAAAGAAGTCCAATTAGCCAAACACATCAGCTTTTGGTGTAAAATGATCCTCTTTCCTCCAAAGCAGCTCCTCACCTCCCCCCGGCTGGTCCCATACACCTCGTCGGTGCTCACGTAAATGAATCTCTCAACGCTGGAGTTCAGCGCAGCCGACAGTAACATGCGGGTCCCCTCCGCATTCACACACATAAACTTGGATGGAAACAGGAAGGAGTTATCTGAAGGACAGGAAGTGGGATTTACAAGGATGTCAATGCAACAAATAGACTGTTATTCCATACATTGTATTACATATTGATAATAATCTTATGAATGAATGAATGAACGAAACAGCAATTTTCCTGTTGCTTCAGCTAGAAGTTAAAGTTAACTTACCCACATGAGTTTCAGCAGCAAAATGAAAGACAATGTCAATATTTTCAGTAGCAAACAGATGGTTGATGAGGTGCTGGTCACAAATATCCCCCTGTGTGGTACATGAATAGATCAACATTAAAGTCATATAATGCTGATGTTATGTTCATCCATTGTTATGGCTGCTATTAAAGGTGATTTGTGTGCTGTAAGTAACATCATTCCATGTAGCAACAATAACTATCACACAATGGCACATACCGGTAATATGATATATGGTGTGATGCAAAGAAAATAAAGTTTCCATTCGCTTTATTACGTCCGCGTTCTCATCCGCAAATCATTGTTCACTTAATTCTTGCTCAAACTCTCACTTAACAATAAACTACTTGAGTAAATACAGTCGGAATGCGGCAAGTAATGTAAGATTTCATCACAGTCCATTGTCACCACCAATATTGCCTCTAACAACCATAAACAAACAGAAATACTATCAGAACCATTGATCTATAGCCCGTATTAGGGAAATATAACAGAACCATTGATCTATAGCCTTAGAGGGGTACAGCAGAACCATGATCTATAGCTTGTATTAAGAGGAGAACAGCAGAACCATGATCTATAGCCTGTATTAAGAAGAGTAAAGCAGAACCATTGATCTATAGCCTGTATTAAGAAGAGTATAGCAGAACCGTGATCTAGCCTGTATTAAGAAGAGTATAGCAGATCCATGATCTATAGCCTGTATTCAGAGGATTATAACAGAACCATTGATCTACGTATATAGCCAGACAGTCTCCTTTATTGATCCCAGACACATGCTGCAATTTCAGTTCCATGGACTCCTTACAAACAAAAGGTTAATTGAATATGTGATGTGTAATGATTTGACACAGATTTACCCTCCTAGCCAACTGAACAAGAGACTGCATTTTGAACAATAGGTAAAAAGTTGAGTAGTGAATCTCACAGCATCAGCAGGTAAGAGCCTACCTCAATAAACCTGTAGTTGTCATCAGTCATCACCAGATTCTGTAAACTTGAGCAGTACTCCAACTACGACGATCAAAAGACAAAACAATAAAACAATCAACACACTGAGGAACAACTAAAAGGTGTGCCATCATAAAGTCCAAGCATCCAAACTGAAATCTCACCAAAAAAGTTATAGCCTACCTTGTCCAAGTTGATGATCTTCCATTCTGGGTACTTCACTTTTAGGGAGATAATTAGATGAGACCCGCTGGGTGGAAATAAATCGGAAATGGGAAAGTCTGTCATGATGATGACAAGAAGACAATGATCAAACAGTAGTAGTAGCCTATAGGATTACTTACATAAAGCCAGCTCCTCCGGTGACCAAAACAGTCTTAGCTTCCATTTTCCTCTGTATCAGTGGACAGACAGCCTAGCCTGCTATCTAAGTATGTCTTGAGCCATGTCGCCACTTGTAGGATGGGTAAATAGATTCTTAGGCCTATTTAAGAATAAATTGTCTAGGCCAGCGTCCGTGCGTCAGTAATATCATTATACACCGCTTAAGTCAACATGGCCTGCTTTTACTGAACCCTTGTCATAAAAGTAAGCAGTAGGTAGGTTGTTGTTTCCTGATGTTAAGTAAGCTCATCTCATCTCCCAGTTGACGCTACAACAGGCTAAAGCGACAAACTGCAGGTTAGACCAAGACGGCTATGTCTACTTGCCCTTACTCCACACGTTTCCGATAATATGGCGAAACCTTTCTCCAATGATAGGCTGAAGGAAATAATTTAAACTCAGTCGAGTTATTCCACAATCATTCGATAAGCAAGAACTTCAACAAAACTAAATGGCAGTGTCAGTTCGCATCCACGACACTTTAACTGCTTTACGGCAATGTTGACACGTTTCATGTCAGATGCCAGCGTTGCTTGGTTTTGTGTCCCCGCCTCTTTTACATTTCCATTGGTTGCATTGCCGTACAAGTCATGACCTCTTCGTTAATAATTGGCTAGAACCCGGATCCATCAAATCTTCAGCTAAATGGGGTGCTGCCTGAAGTGTATTCCATTCATTGTCGTAATAAGAGGTTGAAAACATTTAACACGCAGCTTGCTGTGCAACAATGTATCAATTCGCTATTACAATAGCTATATTCTTGCTACAATGTGTTTTCTCTGTAAGCGGAAAAACTATATTTGGGGTTTTCAGAAGCGACTTGGCGAGGGAGCAGAGAGGTCAATACATCACCAATTTTTTCTATCAGGGTAGGTGCTCTACTGATTTTCAAAATTACATATTGCATGGCAAACTACGCCATGAGGCAATGTATTACTACTGTTATTCAGTCTGTGGCTGCATAATCCAGCGGTGTCATGATTCATGAACTCAGCATTCAAAATTCAAGTGAACAGAAAGAGTTTTCTTACTACCAGTAGTCTATGATGAGTTTAAAACGCATTGATGTATTGATAAAAAAAAACAGTCAGTGTTTCAAATCCTTTGTGTGTGTGTTATGTAGCTGGAAATGGGCTGATGGTGTATCGGCTGGAGAACGTGCCCGTGGCAGTGCGGAAGGAGGCGAAGCTGCTGATGTTCCACAACACGCAGGGCTTCGACAACCTGAGCTGCCTGGACCGGGTCTCTCGAGCCCAGATGTCTAGTGAGTCCCATTACATCACGTTGGCAATGGTAACTGCCACGCTGTGATTACACTTCATCAGATTGATTTAGTATTAGACCTACAACAAATAGCCTACAGACGCACCTGGATGCATGTGGTTTGTATTTGATCTGAGGGGCATATGGTTCTGTTCATTTTAGGATCACTACTGGCTTCACTGCTGGGTTTAAGGCAAAATCCTGAGTGCATGGCATGGCAAGGCATGCTCTGGTTCTTTGTCTCTGGTCTAGCAGTTCCCTCAGCTGATCAGTCTCATGCATGAGTCCTAGGGTGGCTCTCAAGTTCTCTCCTCGATCCTTGATGCTCGGTCCTCGAGGGGCGTTCGTGTTCCCACTGATCTATAATGGATAGACTGTCCCATTGATGCCGCCCCATCATTCTTTATAGATCCGTGAGGACAAGGATCAAGGAAGGAAGGGAGGATGTATAAAAGACTAAATGAGAGGCACCCCTAAACTCTTCTGCAGCACTGCTCTGATTAACTCATTGGGTGCCTCTCATTTAGTCTTTTATACGTCCTCCCTTCTTTCCTCGGTCCTCGTCCTCACTGATCTACATGAAGAATGATGGGGTGGCAACAATGGGATAGTCCATCCAGTGTTAGTTACAGTTCAGTGGGAACGAGCCTGGAGGATTGAGGATCGAGGATCGAGGATCTAGGAGAAAAGTTGAGAGCCCATCCTCTGGCTTTAGATCACAGGAAGTGATGTATCTCTTTCCCCCCCCTTCCCCTCCCCAGTATCACTGAGTGCAGAGGAGCACAATCAGACTATTCCTCAACAGCTGTATCCCCAAGCCTGGCACATCGTGTACGTGGACCGCTACACCTGCACAGAGCAGGACCTGGACAGCCCTCTGGAGGACGTCCGCTTCCAGATCGTTCTGCTGAATCCGGATGTTGCAGGAAACCCGATGGACCACTTCAGTGCGGAGGAGGGAGGTAAGTGGAGAGCTCACGGTCCTGATCTACCCAGTGACCTTACAGTGGACATGCAATACTGGATGTTTCTATCATCATTTATGAGATTGGGCCCCACTCTGTAAATACCAAGAGGTATAACACGGTCAAAGAAGCTGATTACAAAAGTTATCTAAAGTTACATTTTTTTTCAAATAAGCTTAGTGCCATCTTGCAATGAAGTAGAAGGATGACATCATGATGTTTGCACAAGAGCCACAAAATAGCTATGAAGCGGCACTTGATCTTTTACCGTGCTCCTTTAGCCCTACATGATCAAATACCCCAAACCATAATAAATTGAAGGATGGTGTTGCTATGGCAATATGGCTGACCTGGATCTCGTCCTCTCAGGTCTCCACAGCTTCTACTTCCTGCTGATTCTGGTCTACTTCATCGCATCCTGCATCTACATGCAGCCGCTGTGGCAGGCGCTACACAAGGGAGGCCCTATGCACACAGTGCTCAAAGTGCTCTCTATCGCCCTCTTGCTGCAGGGGATGTCGGTGCTCTTTAACTACATCCACATGGCCAGGTGGTGGCAACAATGTTTCGCATGAATATATAATCCATCAGCAATTCATCACTTCATTATAAATCCATTAAATGTATTATATATGTTTCTACTCCATTATATGTTTTTTATATATGTTTCTACTCCATTATATGTTTTATATATTATATACAGTATGTTTCTACTCCATTATATGTTTATATATGTTTCTACTCCATTATATGTTTTATATATTATATACAGTATGTTTCTACTCCATTATATGTTTTATATATTATATATTATATGTTTCTACTCCATTATATGTTTTATATATGTCTCTACGCCATTATATGTTATATATGTCTCTGCTTGTTCCCTCTTGTGAACGTAGGTATGCCAGAGATGGTGTGGGGACCCCGCTGATGGGGAGTCTAGCTGAGTGTGAGTTGTATGTTATGTATACAGTTACAGCATATTATTCAGCATATGTATAGTGATTGCCCTGCACCAGAGGGTTCCAGCGCTATCTTACAGCCAATGGGTCCCTTGGTTACTGGCTATTAGGCTCAAAAACTTAAATTGTTGTGAAAGAAGAAATTAATTATTACAATCACTGAAAGTATAGGTGCAGTATAAGGATTAACAGTTTAATTGATCTTTATAATCCCTGTGTGTGTGTGTGTGTGTGTGTATATATATGTGTGTATATATATATATGTATATATGTGTGTGTGTGTGTGTGTGTGTGTAGTCTGTGACATGGTGGCCCAGGTGCAGATGCTGTATATGCTGCTGAGTCTGTGTATGGGGTGGACTCTGAGTCGGAGCAGGAAGTCCCAGAGCAAGCCGCTCCAGTGGGACTCGTCCCCCACCTCCACCTCCCTCGCCGCCGCCGCCGTGCTCACGCAGGTGCACACCACATCTGTCTCTTTTAGATCATATCTCTGTTCTAGTTTACTTTTTAATAAGGCATTTACAAAAAAGTAAAAGATCACCGCTCATCCGTGTGAGGTGCAGGATTTAGTATAAACTTGTGGATTTTTAAGAAAAAATCCGCACACTTCAGGTCTTTGTGCAAAAAATTGCTTTACTGAGCAAGCTTTCGGTTGCTAGACCTTCATCAGGCAGCTGAATAAGGCATTTACAACCTGTCCTGTGCCTCTATTCCCAGCCTGTCCTGTGCCTCTGTTCCCAGCCTGTCCTGTGCCTCTATTCCAACCTGTCCTGTGCCTCTATTCCCAGCCTGTCCTGTGCCTCTATTCCCAGCCTGTCCTGTGCCTCTGTTCCCAGCCTGTCCTGTGCCTCTATTCCCAGCCTGTCCTGTGCCTCTATTCCAACATTTTCTGTGCCTCTATTCCCAGCCTGTCCTGTGCCTCTATTCCCAGCCTGTCCTGTGCCTCTATTCCCAGCCTGTCCTGTGCTTCTATTCCCAGCCTGTCCTGTGCCTCTATTCCCAACCTGTCCTGTGCCTCTATTCCAACACGTTGTTGGACATGCGATCCATTACACTGTCCTTCCCATGACACCTCCATGCTGAATAGAACACCTGTAGAATCACTTTTCTAAAATCCCACGTGGTGATGCTGATGCTGCGGTGGTTTGGTCTCCAGGGCGTCCTGCTGATCTGGGAGCAGTTTGAGGACACGGAGCACCACAGCTTCCATGCGCAGCGCGGCGTCCCGGGCGTCCTGCTGCTGCTGCTGCGGGTGCTGCTGGCGCTCCTGCTGGCCTCCGTGCTCTACCACATCACCTCCGCCGAGCGCAGCGCACTCAAGAGGGACTTCTACCTGCGCTTCGCCAAGGTACAGTACAGGTAGCACACCCGCAACAGACCCGCAACAGGACACACACCTTTTTATTTATTTACCTCCGCCAAGGTACAGTACAGGTAGCACAGCCGCAACAGGAAACACACCTTTTTATTTATTTACCTCCGCCAAGGTACAGGTAGCACAACCGCAACAGGAAACACACCTTTTTATTTATCTGCCTCCGCCAAGGTACGGTACAGGTAGCACAACCGCAACAGGAAACACACCTTTTTATTTATCTGCCTCCGCCAAGGTACGGTACAGGTAGCACAACCGCAACAGGAAACACACCTTTTTATTTATTTACCTCCGCCAAGGTACAGTACAGGTAGCACAACCGCAACAGGAAACACACCTTTTTAGTTATTTACCTCCGCCAAGGTACGGTACAGGTAGCACAACCACAACAGACCCGCAACAGGAAACACACCTTTTTATTGTCTGTCTGTCTGTCTGTCTGTCTGTTAGCAAGATAACTCAAAAAGCAATGGTACAGTAGCACAACCGCAACAGACCCGCAACACGAAACACACCTTTTTATTGTCTGTCTGTCTGTCTGTCTGTCTGTTAGCAAGATAACTCAAAAAGCAATGGTACAGTAGCACAACCGCAACAGACCCGCAACAGGAAACACACCTTTTTAATTTATTTACCTCCGCCAAGGAGGTATATGTTTTCATCGGGAACCGGCGTTTGTTTGTTTGTCTGTCTGTCTGTTAGCAAGATAACTCAAAAAGCAATGGTACAGTAGCACAAGCGCAACAGACCCGCAACAGGAAACACACCTTTTTATTTATTTACCTCCGCCAAGGAGGTACAGTATATGTTTTCATCGGGGACCGGCGTTTGTTTGTTTGTCTGTCTGTCTGTCAGCAAGATAACTCAAAAAGCAATGGTACAGTAGCACTACCGTAACAGAGCCGCAACAGGAAACACACCTTTTCATTTATTTACCTCCGCCAAGGAGGTATATGTTTTCATCGGGGACCGGCTGTCTGTTAGCAAGATAACTCAAAAAGCAATGGTACAGTAGCACTACCGCAACAGACCCGCTACAGGAAACACACCTTTTTATTTATTTACCTCCGCCAAGGAGGTATATGTTTTCATCGGGGACCGGCGTTTGTTTGTTTGTCTGTCTGTCTGTTAGCAAGACTCAAAAAGCAATGGTACAGTAGCACTACCGCAACAGACCCGCAATAGGGCCGCAACAGGGCTCGATGGTGTGTTGAGCCCCCAACATCGTCTTCCAGGCAGCGCTGCCACCGTTGACTTAAAGGCACTTAATCCTACCCCTAACCCTAACCCTAACCAGCGCTGCCTTGAAGACAACGTTGGGGGCTCAAAAGTCAAAACACCAAGAATCCGCAACAGGAAATAATACACCTTTTTTATTGATGATAATATTGCTATTTTTGTAATTGTTCATTGTTATTGTTATTTATTTGTATGTCGCTTTGGACAAAGGCGTCTGCTAAATAACTATAACCATAACCATAACCTTTTTAAGCGTTCAGAGTTCAGTGTTGGGATTTGTGTCCAATCTGAAACTGTTTGCTAATCAACTTGTGTGTTCTGTGTGAACTCAAAGGGCTGCTTTCTGTGGTTCCTGTGCCATCCCGTGCTTGTTCTAATCTCAGGGATCTTTAACGAGCACCAGCAGGAAAAGGTGAGATGAGCAAGACAGCTCAGAGCATGATGCTGGACATGTATACTGTATAAAAATGTTCTTTTATTTATTGTGCTATTGGGCTGTTGTGACAAGTACATTTCCCATTTGTGGGATTTATCTATCTATCTTATCTTATCATAGAACTAAACACTCACACACCAAACACACTAATCGGCCAGTGTTCCCTGTCGTTGGTGTCTGCTGTAGGTCATTGCTATTGGGGTGATCCTGTGCCAGTCCATATCGGTCATCATCCTCTACCAGCTCTTCCTGTCCAGGAGCCTGTATTGGGAGGTGTCCTCTCTGTCCTCCGTGACCTTGCCTCTGAGCATGTCCAGAGGGCCCCGGGACCGCTTCTAACGCCCGGAGGTGGCTTCTGCATGTTACCATGGATACACACACACACGGAGCTGTGGTCAGACTGCTCAACAATCACAGAGGAGAGAAGGTCTGTTTTGAAAGCGGACCGTAACGGTCACGCGTTTGTGCAGAGCTGCAGACAAAAAGGACGAGCAACTGGAATGTTCCGAGTGAGACTGATGCTGGAGACAACGCAGGACACCGATTGATGAACGCTGGAACACAGGACTATTTTGCGCTCATACGGCGCAGAGACTAAAGGTTCTACAGCCTCGAGCTTTATGTACGCGGAGGGGCTGTTTCCTGAACTTAAACGAGCTATAAATGTATGTACAAAGTAACCGTGTGATCACTGTTTTGCTGTCTCTTTTGGCATATTTATCTGAATTATTTGTATATGATGTTTGACATGCATGTCTCCTATCAAAGACATAGGGCAAAACTCATTTTAGTTCATCATCCACAAAGCTTTTTTTTTTTCCTTTTAAAAAAACACAATCTCATGGGTGACACATAATAGCACAGAGGCAGTTGTTACTATGTTGCGGTGAGGGTCAGAATCATTTCTATGCACTGAAGATGATGAAATAATTATTTTTTAATAAAGGTGCAATTTAGAATTTGAGATGTATGGTTTCAATGATTGAAACAGAGTGGGTTGACATGTTTATCAGATAGTTATTTTAATGGTGAACTTACAGTAGCCACACAAACATTGATGTATCATGGTATCACTGATTGCCAAAACAAAATAAAATAGACAATAGTGTTTAAAATTGGCCAATAAATACCCAAATCAAGACTTAATCAAAGACCATGACCAATTTATATCTCAGTAAGGTTGGAAAACAATGATTTTGATCTATTGTTATTTTTGGTAGCAGCTGAAGTGGTCTTCGTGTTACTTGGAAAGAAAATAATAAGATATAGGTCATTATAAAATAACAAATTAAATAATGATAAGATGAGTCCTTATATAATAACAAATGAAACAAATGAAACATATGGGCCCTTCATAGCCTTGTCATCATTTTTCTTGTTATCTTTCAATTTTCACAGAAATCACCATTTAGATTTCTTTCTGAGTAAAATTCCGTTATATTCAAGTAAGGTGCTACAGTGGTTTAGACACGGTTTGAAGTGTAGGCACTTTGGTATCTTTCCCTTGCACGCATCCTCTTCAGTCAGCATTTCTCAAAACAAACATTCCTCAGTAAACTCCACATGGTCGAGACATTATACACAACAGACTAACCAACTGGCCTGAAATGTACTCTGAATAAAAACGTGTGGTTTCAAAGGGCTTCAATGTGACCACCTACCATAGTGATCAATCGCTGTTGATCCACATGAAGCAGTGTAAAAGAACAGGCACTTGACTTTACAATAAAATAAAAATAAAATACAATAATAATAATAATCTGAAGTTGATTGAGTGTGTAAAATGCAACAGCATTTACTTTACCAGCATTATACTCTTGACATTATTTTCTTGAACGGACGTATACATTTTCATCAGTTATACTCCATAATATAGTGAAAATATATCTCTAAATATGATGAACGACATCTTAAATAGAAAACGATTCCAGCTATTTCAGCGGAGGTGATTCCTCAGTGGACTCCAGAGCAGTTGAGACCTTAGTGCTAGAAGTATGCGCTGGAGTGAAATACTTTAACAGTGAAGGCAACCATTACAAATGCCACATCAGTATCAGACAGCACCACAATGTGGAGCTGCTTGGTCTTCATTACAGAACTATCATTTGCGTGAGATATAAAAAATGATATTACTACAAAACAGTCATTTATAATACAAAGAAAATACAAACATTCAAATACAAACACGAAGAATGTAGGCAAACATTTTAGTTTAGTTGCCTTGGATACCAAGCTGGCTCCAGGAGTCTCTTGGTTAGCCTAACATGCCTCTTTACCTTAAAAACCTCACTGTCCAACTAACAAGTCTCTCCGAAGCTTCAAATGATCTCTCCTTTACACGGATCAACAGCCCAGAGTGCACTCTAGCTTCATAGGAGAAAGTCAGCTTCAGTATATATACGTGCACAACATATTAAAAGGGTCACTCCTGTCAAAATAGACTTTTTTAAAACTTTTGTTTCTGTGCAACAATTCCTCTGTTGTTACACACATATTACAGGTGGTCAGGCACATATGTTGAGTAAGTGCATAGCTTTTGAGCACAGCAGCTGTTTTCTAGCCTCTTTCAATAGCCCTTCATAAACCTACAGCATGACTCTCTTGGACTGGCATCCCCTGGGGGCTAATGAAACATGAGAGAGAGAGCGAGCACCATGATCTCGTAAGCGACTGCAGTGCGTCCCTGGTCCTAACAGGCCGTGCTGTGTTGCGGAGCGGACACGTGATGCATTATGGGTCACGAGTGATTTTATGAGCTGGGCTTCTAGTCTGAGGAAGAGCCCTGGGGCTCAAAACGTCACTGCAAATAAAATAAAATAGAATGAAAAAAAAAAAACCCTTTAAATGGGAGCTCCCTGTTGTTCAAACCGTCTCTTACTCCGTCTACACTGTTCTGCTTTAGATCCCGCCGCATCCAAGATGGCCGTTTCGGACGTGGTACGCTCGGCCTCTCTGGCTGTCCACCTTGTCCTCCTGCTGCCCCATGATCTCAGTCCACAGCTACAGCGCTGTCTCAAAGATGATGAGGCTGCCGTCTCCAGTAGTTCCTTTAGAGGTCTGACTGGTTTGACTCTTGTTATATGCCTGTGTAGAGGGGACAGAAGAAAGCGTGTCATCGTATGTAAGTGACATGGCACATTGAAATGCAGGTGGACTACTGCCAAAACAGTTAATCAAGTTTATCATTTAAAGAATTCAGGCGAAGCTTGGGCTACTTGTCAAAAACAAACAACAAAAACCAAACACTTTGTTTAAGTTTTTAGCAGACTCTGGATCAGCGGTGTGGGTATAAGCTCCCCTCTGTGCTGAGCAGTAGTCCTTCGTTAGCGTGACACAGAACAGCATGCTGGGACATGTTTGGGAGAGCCTCGCAGCCCCCTTACAATCCGTTGCCATGGTTACGGACACAATGAGCCTCGTCAGTCAGCGGTGAAAAAAAAAAGTGGTTTACTTTGGCTGCTCGTATCCTACTGGACTCTCTCCTTTCAACTTCCCACTGAAAGTCTTTGTGCTAATGTGCTGAAGACTTCACACAAATATTTGAGTCTCCTGTCATTCATATAAGATAACAGCGACTGCCGTGGACAGTTACAGTCTTCAGTCTTTAGTGCTTTACCAGATTCTTTGTTGTATTTATACTTGAAACGTGTTTAACACCAGGTTCATCTGACCTTGTGTTAAATCGATTTAAGTGTTTTTAAATGATTAGAACAAGCATTGACTAATTGATGGCCTAACTGATGGCTTGAAAAGGATATAACTGTTCAAAGAAAAACTATTTAATCTTAACACATAAATTCATTGTAGCTGTGCAGTGTGTTTAGACTTTGTGCATCGTCAGCAAAGTCTAGGAACAGACCAATGGATGTCAAATACACTGACGTATGAGTGCTGTCTGACAGACAAACCTGTTTGGCCATCTGTATCAGATGCGCGGTCTCCGCTTTGCCCGTCTGCTGAACCATCTTCAGGAACAGGCTGTCGGGGTTCTGCAGGAGGGTGTAGGGCTCGTCGTACTCGTGGATGTGGCCCGCATCCAGAACCTGCCAACACACACAATGAATGGCTAGCCTGAAAGTTGTCGGTTCAATTCCCGGCTTCCACCGTTGTGCCCTTGAGCAAGGAACTTAACCCCAAGCTGCTCTGGGGACAATGTAATCCCTTGTAATATAGTTGACATACGTAAGTCACTTTGGATAAACAGTGTCTGCTAAGTGTAATGTAATGTAACAGTAAGAGTTAAACAAGTTCAGCTGTAAACTGCGGTTTGAAACATGGCTGATGAGAGAGGGAACCCAGACCAGAGCGTTCCTTTGTCTGATGGACATTAATGGAAACGTATTACAGTTCAGCACCCAGAAGAGCACAGGAGTCTCAGTGTTTCCATGAGATTTCCTGTGATTCTGAAGCCAAGGAATGACCACTTCTACATGACAACGAGAGAAAGCAGGACGCCACAGATGGCTGCCTCACCAGGATGCGGTCGTTGTCAATGATGGTGTTGAGCCTGTGAGCGATGGTGAGCACTGTGCAGTCTCGGAACTTCTCTCGGATGGTCTTCTGGATCAGCTCATCTGTCCTGCAGCACAACATCAAACCACATTAAAGGAGAACTAAACTCATTTAACTAGGATTAAAGGACAACTTAATCAAACCACATCAAAGGAGAACTACACTCGTTTAACTAGGATTAAAGGAGAACTACACTCGTTTAACTAGGATTAAAAAAGAGCTTAATCAAACCAGAACTCTGACTATTTTTCACATAGATCTTCATCTCTTGGAAGAAAAAAAACAAAAAACGGTGCTACCTAGCTTGAGTTGCTGCAGACAACAGCTATAGCAGCCAGGCAGCTGATATTAAAGATGCCCCCATAGTGTAGCACTGTAACTACCCGACTAATGTTAAAGATGCCCCCATAGTGTAGCACTGTAACTACCCGACTAATGTTAAAGATGCCCCCATAGTGTAGCACTGTAACTACCTGGCTAATGTTAAAGATGCCCCCATAGTGTAGCACTGTAACTGCCTGGCTAATGTTAAAGATGCCCCCATAGTGTAGCACTGTAACTGCCTGGCTAATATTAAAGATGCCCCCATAGTGTAGCACTAAAACTACCCGACTAATATTATAGATGCCCCCATAGTGTAGCACTGTAACTGCCCGACTAATGTTAAAGATGCCCCCATAGTGTAGCACTGTAACTACCCGACTAATGTTAAAGATGCCCCCATAGTGTAGTGCTGTAACTACCCGACTAATGTTAAAGATGCCCCCATAGTGTAGCACTGTAACTACCCGAATTGATCTAAAGTGAAATGCACTTTAGATCAATTTTTCGGACTATTGGGGGTACATACGTTGAGTTGACACCAAAATCATGTCATTCGGATGTATTTTGAGAAAGTTCGAGTTCGGATAGAGAGTCCAGAATGAATTTAATCGAGTCCGTACCTTTCCGGAAATGTTAATAAAGAGTTGAACAAGCGTTGCCAGCTGCAGCAGCGACATTTCCGGAAAGGTACTGACTCGATTAAATTTATTCTGGACTCTCTATCCGACCACATAAAGACGTGGGGATACTTCGGTTTGGCTTTAGGGACCCTCTACTCACTACCACATAAGTGTAGTGTTGTTTGGAACAGTAGAAGAGGTATAAAAATAGCGTTTTGTAGCGGCGAAAGACATGCCCGCGTCACTTCCAGGCTAACGAGTTTTGGCTAAAAACGGTGAGCTTTCTCAAAATACATCCGAATGACATGATTTTGGTGTCAACTCAACGCATGTACTCCCAATAGTCCGAAAAATTTATCTAAAGTGCATTTCACTCCGGATTATCCCTTTAAAGATGCCCCCATAGTGTAGTATTGTAACTGCCTGGCTAATATTAAAGATGCCCTCCAGAGTGTAGCACTGTAACTACCTGGCAGCTGATGTTAAAGATGCCCCCATAGTGTAGCACTGTAACTACCTGGTTGCTCTATTCTCCTTTTAGCACCTCTTCATAAAAACACCCCTGAGAGCAAAAACCCAAACTACTCTCCTCTGTTTTAGCCCAATCAGTGGTGAGTGACCCGGCCGGCGGTGTGCTGTCCAGCCTCCTCACCTGGGGTCCACGTTCGCAGTGGCCTCGTCGATGATGAGGATGTTGTTCCTGCGGAGGATGGCGCGTGCCAAACACACCAGCTGTCTCTGGCCGATGCTGAAGTTGGAGCCCGACTCGGCCAGCACCGTCTCCAGACGCCCTGGCAGCTCGTCCACTACCGACTTCAGCTGGACCTGCGCGGATTAGTACAGATTAGTACAGATTATTACAGATTATTGCATTGGATTGGATTATTGTATTCTTGAATTTCCCCTTGGGGGATCAATAAAGTATCTATCTATCTATCTATCTGGAGGGTCAAAGGTGAAAATGCCTGCGTAACAAACAGAAATCATATTTGTTGTCATCATGCCTACACATCTTGCCATCTCACATCTAAATATGAGTTACTGTGAGTGTGTGTGTGTGTGTGTGTGTGTGTGTGTGTGTGTGTGTGTGTGTGTGTGTGTGTGTGTGTGTGTGTGTGTGTGTGTGTACCTCCTCTAAGGCGTTCCAGAGCTCCTGGTCAGAGTGCTGGCTGAAGGGGTCCAGGTTCTTGCGCATGGTTCCGGTGAAGAGCACGGGGTCCTGGGGGATGATGGACATCTTCTGCCGCAGGTCGTGCAGGCCCATCTCAGAGGTGCGCAGGCCGTCCACCCTGATCTGCCCCTCGGGCTCTGCCAGCCGGAAGAGTGCGGACACCAACGAGCTCTTTCCTGCACCTGTCCTACCAACGATGCCCACCTGCAAAATACAACAGAAAACAGTAAAGTTACATTTTAATTCAGGATATGCACAGGGGATGTGTGAAGCTATATCTTAATTCAGGATATGCACAAGACCGGTGTGAAGTTACATTTCAGTTCAGGATATACACAGGACAGGTGTGAAGCTATATTTTAATTCAGGATATACACAGGACAGGTGTGAAGTTGTATTTTAATTCAGGATACACTCAGGACAGGTGTGAAGTTACATTTTAATTTGGGATACAGTATTCACAGGGGATGTCTGAAGTTATATTTTAATTCAGGATATACACAGGACAGGTGTGAAATTCCTTGTTCTATTGGTAGGGAATTTCCCCCAGTGGCCAATCAACATCCAAACATGACCAACGGAGCAGTCTTCTGTATTACAGAATACACCCTCAAAATTACTAACCACGACTACCAACCACCAACTCACATACTGTCCAAGTATGTCTAAGTCCATTACCTTTTCTTTGGGCTTGAAGGTAGCGGTCATGTTCTTCAGAACGATAGGTCCGTCCGGGTAGTAGGAGAAGTTGACCTGGTCGAATGTGATCTGACCTTTGCTCGGCCACGAGGGGGGCGGCCGCTTCTCCGTTTCCCATGATGCCTCAGTCTCCAGTTCAGTGTATTCCATAACCCTCTCCACAGAGGTCATCTGATCGCACAAAAACAGTCAATATGAACACATGCAGACTTGTAGAGAGAGAGAGAGGGAGAGAGAGGGAGAGAGAGGGGGAGAGAGGGGGAGAGAGGGGGAGAGAGACACACACACATACTCTCACACACACACATACACTCACACAGAAGACAGCCATACTAACAGCTACATCTCAAGATATTCTGTTCTTGTTTTGTCCTGCGTTGACATAGTTCCACAAAAACACACAGTAAAAATTGCAATTAGTCAAGTTCTAAGTTCTCTTACAAGGTTCTCCACTTCTGCACTCTGCCGGACCCCCCACTGGAACATCCCCATCAGAGTCACTGCGTAGGAGAGAGCCAGGCCCACGGACCCCGCGTCCAGACCTGCCGAGAACACAGAACCAGTTAACAAGAACAGGGTCCAGATTAAGCCCAGAACCAGTTAACAAGAACAGGGTCCAGATTAAGCCCAGAACCAGTTAACAAGAACAGGGTCCAGATTAAGCCCAGAACCAGTTAACAAGAACAGGGTCCAGATTAAGCCCAGAACCAGTTAACCTGAACAGGGTCCAGATTAAGCCCAGAACCAGGTAACAAGAACAGGGCCCAGATTAAACCCAGAACCAGTTAAAGGAGGGCTATTGTGTGATGGTGGACAAACAAACTCTAAACCAATGAAAGGAGAATAGGGCCCAGTTATAGGAGGTCTAAAGGAGGGACTAAGAATAGGGCCCAGTTAGGAGAGAGACT
Source organism: Sardina pilchardus (assembly GCF_963854185.1). NCBI lineage: Eukaryota > Metazoa > Chordata > Actinopteri > Clupeiformes > Clupeidae > Sardina > Sardina pilchardus. The sequence goes on from NC_085016.1 coordinate 1,425,485, forward strand.
ACTGTGTAACGGTGGACAACAAATTAATTCCAGAACCAGTCAAAGGAGGGACCAAGACATTTATGGGGCCTTTCAAGGTGTTGTGTCCAAGCCATCAGGATCGTTATTAAAGCAGCTCAAACTGAAAGTGACCGTGTAATAGAATGTATTGGTCCACGCCTGACTTCAGGCCCAGTGCCTGGCCACGGTCAGCCCTGCAGCAGCCTGATATCAGTGATATGGCCATTTATCTTACTGTTCTGGAGCAGCAAACTCCCAAACGCCGTGATGGTGACGAACACGGAGCAGATGCCGTCCAGCCGCACGGCAAACCAGCGCGACGTGGTCAGGAACAGGAACCAGGCCTCTGCAGGCAAGAGCACGTCCACATATAATATAACATATATAATCATATGGAGATCAGGCAAGAGCACGTCCACATAGAATACAACATACTGTATATAATAATAGAGCACATCCACATATAATATAACATATATCATCATAGAGCACGTCCACATATAATATAACATATATAATCATAGAGCACATCCACATATAATATAACATATATAATCATAGAGCACGTCCACATATATAATATAACATATATAATCATAGAGCACATCTACATATAATACAACATATATAATCATAGAGCACATCCACATATAATATAACATATATAATCATATGGAGATCAGGCAAGAGCAAGTCCACATATAATATAACATATATAATCATAGAGCACATCCACATATAATATAACATACATCATCATAGAGCACATCCACATATAATATAACATATATAATCATAGAGCACATCCACATATAATATAACATATATAACTAGAAAATGTAATTCCATGGAAGGAATTACCATTGCATGTAAATGCAAAAAGGTTGCTGACTGTGTAAAACATTCCTATTAGGTCTATAGTTAAAAAGACAACTAGGCTACACAGAAGAATAGATAAAAAATAACCCAATTACATTTCCACTGAAATTACTTGGAAAGTCACATTTAAAAAGTGATTTATGAAAATGCATCAAAATTGTGGATATAGGCTATTATGGAAAATAACTCTTCATTTATTAGAATGTAAGACTGAAATGAAGTTGGCAACTTCAAACGAGTTGCAAGAGCTGACACTTTAGTAGCCTACAGTGAAACGACTGGTAGGATAGCTTATAGCCTTCATATCTACACTAATGCAGGTTAAAAGTAGGCCATAGACTTAGACACCATTGGAATACGGAATACAATTTCAAACAACGCCAATCAACTATGATGCAGCAACAGGTATGATATCTAGCAAATGTAACGTTAGCTTACAGTAGGATATTTGTACAGGATGAGCTAGTATGTTCTTCGAAGTGTCTCCAGGTGTGTGATTGTCCTAATAGGAATGTACAAGCTGTTAACAAAGGTTTTTAATTTGTGAATGATACCGAAAAACCTAGCCTGGAGCAAGTTTGGTTGTCGTTAGCTAAATACAGTGTTAGATTTACGTTGACGTTAGGTTAGATTGTCTTTAGCTGTTGATAACGTTACCGAGAGCAAACCGGTTACTGTAACGATATAAACAAATCAAGTTAGGAGTAGCCTAACAGGAGACAAGACGATAACGTCCTGGTTTACAGCAGCTATGGCATGGTAGAATGTTTTCATAGCTGTTAGTAGGCTACTCAGCACGCAGCTACAGTTTAATGAGTAGACAAAACATTCAGGTTGCAGCGGTGGCATGGCTTTAGTTTGGACAGAGAGGGTTAAAGCGGATCAAAGATCCTTGATTACTGACAGCTGAGCACTGACGTAACAATTAGTCTTTGCCGCCAAAGGATCTCAATGTAAACTCTATGGGAATTTTAAACTCTTTTATCGTAAATATCTCAAAAAGTATGAAGTTCACAAATGTCAAAAATACAATCGTCAAATCTCCGTTACAAGATCTTTGTAGGAGTGCTTGAATGACGTCAAACGGTTAAGTGGTTTTAGCGTTATAAATCGTTGATTTTGGTCGGAGGAAGAATAATTATCCCGATAATAATAAAAAGAACAGGGATAACAGTACATTGCATTTACATGCAATGTAATCATAGAGCACATCCACATATAATATAACATATATAATCATATGGAGATCAGGCAAGAGCACATCCACATATAATATAACATATATAATCATATGGAGATCCGGCAAGAGCACATCCACATATAATATAACATATATAATCATATGGAGATCATGAACCCACAGGTTCAAGCTAGAGCACATGCACCGGTCACTAGATAATGGGTGCCTCTCAAACCGTGGTGTACTGGTTAGGGCTTGTAACCGGAGGGTTGCCGGTTCGATCCCCGACCAGTCCACCACGGCTGAAGTGCCCTTGAGCAAGGCACCTAACCCCTCACTGCTCCCCGAGCGCCGCTGGTTGGGCAGGCAGCTCACTGCTCTGAGTTACTGTGTGATTCACCTCACTGTGGGTGTGCTGTGTGTGTTCACTAATTTGGTTAAATTGGGTTAAATGCAGAGAAACAAATTTATTTTTATGCCTCTAATGTGATAGGATCAGAAGGAACAGCTCACCTGAGTGCAGGTCCTGGTGAGCGTCGAAGACCTGCTGGAAGCGCTGCTCGGCTCTAAAGGCCCGGATGGTCCAGAGACCCTGCAGCGAGGACGACAGGTGGGAGAACACGGGGCTCCGCGCTGCAGAACAACAGAGAACACACACACACACACACACACACACATATAAGTACACACCCCGGATCGTAGAACAGAGAAGTACACACCCCGGATCGTAGAACAGAGAACACACACACATATGAACACACCCCGGATCGCACAACACGTAACACGACAAACATGGAACTCACTGCTAGTGCCAGGTAAACCTCTTAGCAGACAAACATGGAACTCACTGCTAGTGACAGGTAAACCTCTTAGCAGACAAACATGGAACTCACTGGTGGCTTCAAGGCGTTTTATGTCTCTGGAGGTTCTAAGGAAGTAGCGGCGCAGAAAGAGAAACGCAATCAGCAGAGGGATCACCGGCAGAAGGATCCAGAAGATCACGGAAGCCGCTACTGCAATCGAGCCGATGATTTGCAAAAACACCTAGCAACAGACACAGGCAAGCGGTGTTATCCCAACATGAAGCAGGTTAGTGCAGCTTACAGTGTAGTTCTCCACAATACGCAGTGTCACACTGGAAAACCTTTTCACTGTCAACGCACAGTGTCAACGCACTGTCAACATTTGAATGTGGCTGGATTGGATTAACCCTTTTAAATTAGGCATATGTAAAAATAAATTCATCTCTGAAAGACTGAAATTTAAGCGACAGCGGCATTCAACATTCTATTATTTCCGGAAAAGTGTCGAGGTGATGACACACGGAGCAGCTTTTTGAGCAATGTTGGCTGATAATCACATGACCAGTTCCCAGTGTTCTGATTGGATGATCATGGAAAGCTGCCCACTGATGACTACAGGTCTCCAGGTGAACAGCGGATGGGCAATATCAAAGGGAAAGTGCTCAGACAACTTGGCTCAGAAACACTGCCAGACAACACTGCTCAAAAAGTTGTTCTGTGGATCATCACCTTCTAGTTCTTCTTCAGAAAAGTTTGGTTCCTGTCAGGCACTGTCAGGTTTTTTTTGTTTGATTTGCTGTTTTAACTTGCAGTTGAATGCAGTTCAGGTTTGTTCACTTGATTCATGATACATTTAACTTTTCATAGTACTTTGCACTATGGAAAAACTTCTACAAAAGGAAGGACATGTTTACTTCTGTGATCACACTGAAGAAGAGCTTTTAGCTCAGAACGTTCACCATTATCACGCTGAAGAGCTTTTAGCTCAGAACGTTCACCATTATCACGCTGAAGAGCTATTAGCTCAGAACGTTCACCATTATCACGCTGAAGAGCTATTAGCTCAGAACGTTCACCATTATCACGCTGAAGAGCTATTAGCTTGGAACATCCTAAAGGGTGATTAAAAGTTGGCCCTGTGGGTGCTGTCCTTATTTCCCCTAAACATTCATTACACTACAGACAGAATCCAGCACCCAGTTGACTTTTTTCAGAAGTTTTTGAGTGTGTGTTTCCACTTAGCTACACTTCGGTTGTAACCAAGGCATATTTGTGTGTGTCTGGGATGGTAGGAGTTGCTGACACAAGCCAATGACATTTTCTGTAAATAATGTTTGTCCTTTTGGCCAAATCGTTTCTGTTGCTCAAATGCCTGCACCCGGGCATCGTTTTCTGAGAACCTTGGGCTCTTGTCCATCCACATGGTGAGAACAAGCCAAAAATAAAATTCCAGGACTTTTCCCAGGCTTTCCCTGATAGAAATCCTGAATTTCCATGACCATACGGGAGCAAGCACTAAAGGAAAAGGCCAACAACAATGCTGCATGTAAATATATTTTCATATATTTACATTTTAAACTGCTACAACAAAATGACATGATATTTCATAACTTTGCCCCCAAATTTATATAATTCATGTACTTTCCATGCTTGGAATATATTCAGTAAAATTCCAGAAATGTCCTGACCAGTGGGCTCCCTGAGAGAGTAAAGCTTGGAGTCGACAAATCAACATCTGTAATCATCAGATGTGCGTACAGTACGACACCTCTCAGCAGAATCATAGCTAGACTATCTAACTAGACTATCTATTTTCAGAACTCAGAAGCAACACACAACAAGAAAATACTATAAGTCACCTGAATGAAATCTACAAAAGTCCACGGTAGCAATGAATCCAGCTGGCCAATATCTTTGGAGAATCGATTCAAGATTCTTCCTGTAAATAAATAATAATAATAATAAGGAAAAACATAATTACATTTTCAACTAGCAAGCAAGTATAACTTTTAAAAGCACCAATATATTTCTGTGCATATATGCCCATTTAGAAGTTAACACATTTTATGTCTGAGATTATTTTCAGGTTTCTTTTGAGATTGTTAAAACACTAGGACAGAGATAGGGCCATGCCTTTTGGTCATAATGACAGTTGGAGTACTTGACAGAGAAAACAAGCAAGTGCTCAAGAAGTCATATTGAAGCATCGGGAATGGACAAGATGCCACATCAGGCTCTTTAGGCAGCTCATACAGTATATCTCCAGTGGAGCATCAACTCATTCTGCTTTTAAATGGGAGCTGACTGACCACTAGCAGTAGTGAATGTGAGGTGATTTGCGTGTACTGGATATATCTATCTAATATATTCATACTTGTTTATACTGGATATATCTATCTAATATATTCATTCTCATCTTCAGGGGTTTCATGTCCTGTTTTTTGTCGTCTTTATCTGCAAATACAATATCCTCCACAATTATTGCTCATAATGGCAAATTATGGTGAATTTACTGAATTATCTTAATCTCACACTGCCAACTCATCTGGGATTAAATGTGTGAGACACTTTAAACCCACATTACTGGCACAGAGCATATCACACACACTCACCGATTGGGTTGACATCAAAGAAGCGCACAGGCGTGCGCAGAATGCAGTTGAACATGCGCTCGTGCAGCTTCTGAGTGGAGCGGATGAGCACTTTGAAACACATCAGACTCCGCATCAATCCAAACAGCAGCGTCGCTCCCGTCAAGCCTGACACCCAGAGAGGAAGCACATGGAAACGGACAAGGGAAAAAACACCATACCTGCTCATTACAACGCAATACTGAACCCATCTACAACACAAATGTATTTAATCAGTCATGTTATGCGCTTTCAAATTTCATCGTACATGTTCAATAACAATAAATACGTTCTATTTCATTCTGTTAGTGTCTCTGCTAATGCCTCTTTCAATTCTAGGTCCCAGTAGATTGCAGGGATATTCTCTCAGGAATCAGCAGGGAGTACATAAGCAGAGAGCATATACTGTAGGTTACCTGCATAGATGCCCAGATAAAACTCCAAGTCCAGTTCTTGAGGTGTTGATGTGCTGTTGTGAGAGAAGCCGTCAGTAACAGCCACCGTGGTGTTCAGCTCCGCCTGCTTGGTGGCCCTGTCAATCACAAATAATATTAATAACAATAGCAGCAACAACAACAACAACAACAACAACAACAACAACAACAACAACAACAATAATAATAATAATAATAATAATAATAATAACTAGAAATGCAATTCCAAGGAATTACCAGTGCATGAAAATGCAAAAAAATGTAGATATGGCTACTAAGGTGTAGCTAGGGTAAACATGGTGGTTGCATAGTTTAAAGAGAGTTGATGGTGTTAAGGTAGACATTTTAAAGCTTAAACATTCCTGTCCTGACTTAACTAATGATTTCTAACAGGTATTCTAAAATGTTGACTATGCTAACAATGATAACCAGGTTGATAAGTTAACTTAGCTGATGATTTCTAGCAGTAATGCTAAAAATGTTAACTATGCTAACATTGCTAACTATGTTAACAATGCTAACCATGTTGATTAGCTAACTTAGCTAATCATTTTAGCAGATGTGCTAAAAATGCTAACTATGCTAACAATGCTAACCAGGTTGATTAGCTAACTTAGCTAATCATTTTTAGCAGTTATGCTAAAAATGCTAACTATGCTAACTATGCTAACAATGCTAACTTGCTAGTGAGGACTTTTATTTTGAAACAGTAGTTGCTAGGGTATCCATGGTGCCCACTATCAGGAATAAAGAAGTTACTGTAGTATAATCATGTTGGTTGCTATGGAAACTGTCAAAAACGCTTAGTTTTAATGGTTGCTATGTTGGTTGCTAGGTACATGGAGGTTTCATTTAGTTGACTGGAGGCATAGTTGATGATAACTGACAGTTGGAATGGTTGAACAGTTAAATAGTTGAGTAGTTTCAGTGGTTAAATGATTTAATAGTGTATTATTGCAGTGAGGACTTTTATTTTGAAACAGTTGTGGAAAGAGGAAACAGTTAACAGGATATGTAGTCTTCACAGAGAGATTGTATGCTTAAAGCCTGAGAGAGAGAGGGCTGCTGCAGGTGGGGCTGGCCACCTGGCATAAGATTCTAATTGCTCAACGACCCGATTGTGATGTCATAGAGGCCAATGTTAAGTCTATGGGGAAATTTTGAATAGTTTTTATTTAATAGTTCAAAAAGTATAAAAGTTACAAAGTTGAAAAGTCATAGCAACCCGATCCATTAGAATACCTACGTTACAAAGTTTGAATGAAGTTTCTAAGTTAAACGGTTGAAGAGAAATTGCGGTTAGAAAAAGTGGTAAGCGGAATAATAATAACTAGAAATGCAATTCCAAGGAATTACCAGTGCATGAAAATGCAAAAAAATGTAGATATGGCTACTAAGGTGTAGCTAGGGTAAACATAGTGGTTGCATAGTTTAAAGAGAGTTGATAGTGTTAAGGTAGACATTTTAAAGCTTAAAAATTCCTGTTCTAACTTAACTAATAATTTCTAACAGGTATTCTAAAATGATAACTATGCTAACAATGCTAACCAGGTTGATAAGTTAACTTAGCTGATGATTTCTAACAGTAATGTTAAAAAATGCTAACATTGCTAACTATGTTAACAATGCTAACCACGTTGATTAGCTAACTTAGCTAATCATTTTAGCAGTTGTGCTAAAAATGCTAACTATGCTAACTATGCTAACCAGGTTGATTAGCTAATTTAGCTAATCATTTTTAGCAGTTATGCTAAAAATGCTAACTATGCTAACAATGCTAACTGTGCTAACAATGCTAACCAGGTTGATTAGCTAACTTAGCTAATCATTTTTAGCAGTTATGCTAAAAATGCTAACTATGCTAACAATGCTAACTGTGCTAACCATGCTAACAATGCTAACTTGCTAGTGAGGACTTTTATTTTGAAACAGTAGTTGCTAGGGTATCCATGGTGCCCACTATCAAGAATAAAGAAGTTACTGTAGTATAATCATGTTGGTTGCTATGGAAACTGTCAAAAATGCTTAATTTTAATGGTTGCTATGTTGGTTGCTAGGTACATAGAGGATTCATTTAGTTGACTGGAGGCATAGTTGATGATAACTGACAGTTGGAATGGTTGAACAGTTAAATAGTTGAGTAGTTTTAGTGGTTAAATGATTTAATAGTGTATTATTGCAGTGAGGACTTTTATTTTGAAACAGTTGTGGACAGAGGAAACAGTTAACAGGATATGTAGTCTTCACAGAGAGATTGTATGCTTAAAGCCTGAGAGAGAGAGGGCTGCTGCAGGTGGGGCTGGCCACCTGGCATAAGATTCTAATTGCTCAACGACCCGATTGTGATGTCATAGAGGTCAATGTTAAGTCTATGGGGAAATTTTAATAGTTTTTATTTAATAGTTCAAAAAGTATAAAAGTTACAAAGTTGAAAAGTCATAGCAACCCGATCCATTAGAATACCTACGTTACAACGTTTGAATGAAGTTTCTAAGTTAAACGGTTGAAGAGAAATTGCGGTCAGAAAAAGTGGTAAGCGGAATAATAATAATAAGAAGTCTAGGAAGAACAGTACAGTGCATTTTCATGCACTGTAATAACAAAAAGGAATGCTGAGCAAGAACAAAACACTTTATTCTAAAAGAGGACCATTGACAATCTATTTGAAATGTTCTTACCAGTAGGCTAACCACCAGTCCTGAAGAACATAAGTGACCTTCAAAGACAAACACATGACAATATTTACTATACTAACAGTATACGCAAATATGAAGCTAGTCTACCTTCATTAATACATGACAATATTTAACAGAACACACAAATATTGATCTATTCTACCTTTGTTTGATCTCGGCGTCACAGACCTACCCTCAATTTATACTCAATGAATAAATAATGGTTGAATGAGTGAATGAGTGAATGAATGAATGAATGAATGAATGAATGAATGAACAAAGATAGCTGTGTTCAGGTCACCATAGGAATATTGCTGCAACCAGTATTTCACTGATGTTTGTTAGTGGCTAGAGGCATTGTTTAATACTGCCCACCCCAAGCAAGTCATAGGCAGTATATTTCTACATGTCTTTAGAAAAAACAAATTGCCTGGCGTATCATCAAGTTGAAGACTACAGAAACCTTCTAAACCTCTACCACAAGTGCATGTGGACGAGCATGTCGACGAGCCTTTATTTAATCTCTCTTCCCTTACGAAATCTCTCTTTCGTTCGTTAGAGAGCAGTAGATTTTGGGAAGAGCCGTGACTCAAAGACTTAATCATGTATTTCATTTGTACATGCGGCTTGTTACAACAGGTCATTTGAGAAATGAACTGGGGTTCTCCACGAACTAGGGGCCCATTGATCTGTACGAGACAGCTCTTCCTCAGACGACTTTAGGAGGGTATGCCGTATGGTGATTTTGTGTAACTTCTTGTTTTTCGGCCATCTTGCTACTCGTATGAAGAGCCCTTGGTATAAACAGAATGCATGATAATACTGGTAGTCTGGTGGTCAATTTAAAGCCAAACCCTGACCCATGTGTCGACATACCTGGGCAAGAATACTGAGCAGAATGAGGCCGAGCAGAACCACCACATTGGCTCCTGCTCGCATGTACTTCACATACAGGCCAGCTGGTATCGTGCCTTCTGAGCGAGTCTCCTCCGACATGGTGTGCACATGCTCTGCCTGTCAACAGCAAAAAGTCACACATATCAACATTCACATCTTACTACGCAAAACCAGTCAGACAGGCAAACAGGCTATACTTGTCTAGGGATTTAAATCAGAGCAGATTACACTTCACAAATGATTGACGGAAGCCATCAAAAAAAAAAAAGGAGTGCAAAAGTTCACTGTCCTTTTATGAATATTCACAGAGATCTTATTGCCCCCAATACACACAGGCACACACACCTGACAGCACTGAGGTGCATTCAAATTCGCAAACATAGGCGAACGTTTGCAAACAGTTTTCCATTAGCCTTGAGTTTTCGGCTGTGTGGTGTCGTGGTTACCGGTAGGCTGTGTGGTGTGTGGTGTCGTGGTTACCGGTAGGCTGTGTGGTGTCGTGGTTACCGGAAGGCTGTGTGGTGTTGTGCTTACCGGTAGGCTGTGTGGTGTGGTGCTTACCGGAAGGCTGTGTGGTGTCGTGGTTACCGGTAGGTTGTGTGGTGTCGTGGTTACCGGTAGGTTGTGTGGTGTCGTGGTTACCGGTAGGTTGTGTGGTGTCGTGGTTACCGGTAGGTTGTGTGGTGTGGTGCTTACCGGTAGGCTGTCCGACGCATCTTGAACCGAGTGGAGCGAGGACGCCTGCGAGCGCACGGAGTTCTGAGAGAGGGTTCTGCTGCGGGCGGACTTCAGTGTGGCGTTCTGCGACCCGTCCGCGCTAGGGGTCGCCTCCTCCTCCTCCTCACTCTTCAGCAAGGACGTGAAATCTACGCCCGAGTTCTGCAACTCTAAAAAGGTCCCTTTGGCCACCATGTGTCCCTGTAACAGATCCAAAAGAGAGAAAGGGGTTAGAGCTGGTCCATCGTGTGGAGGTGTGTGTTTTAGAGGAGAGGAAAATGAATGCGAGGAACACACCTCTTTCAGAACCAGGATCTGATCTGCTGCTTTAAGGTACTGCAGCTGATGGGTCACCAGGATGCGAGGCTTCTTCTTTAGTAGGCCACAAATACACCTGGTTAAAAGCAGAGGAATGGGTCAACAAACTTGCAATGAGTCCCCTCAAAAGTCCCCTCTTCTCAGAATTCAGAACATGTGACTGTTGGGCCTCTACTGTATCTCTTTGTAAATGATCCTGCACTTGCACTGAGTCCTCTCAAAAGTGGTTCGGTATGAGCGGTTTGGAAATAAAAGTTGCTAAATAAAATGTTTAAAAAGTGCATCACTCTGGTCTAGTCTCAGTAGCTGTAGTGTCATCATATCAGTGTATCACATAGTATGTTTATTTTCATTAAGGCCCTCACTCACAGTGAAAATAAAACGGTTGTTGATGTACTCTTTTTTTACCCAAAAAAAAGAGTACATCAAAGTGTATCTTTTTACCTCCACCAAGGAGGTTAGGTTTTCATAGGGGCTTGTTTGTCTGTCTGTCTGTCTGTTTGTATGTTCGCAAGATAACTCAAAAAGTTATGGATGGATTTCAATTACATTTTAGGAAAGGTCTGAAATGACCCAAGGAAGAAACCATTCCATTTTTGGAGTGATCCTTATCACCATCTGGATCCAGGAGGCGGTTCTGTTTTGGCGGAGGTCTGCACTCTCGGAGTGCTTTTCTAGTTTCCCCAAGCATCCGAATGTGTGTCACACAGACTAATCCAGGGAAGACACAGGGCAACTTAAGTCTTCTGAGGTGAAGTCAACTTACTGTTCAAACAAATGCCTTCCGACCTCAGAGTCCACAGCACTCAGAGGATCATCCAGCAAGTAGATATCAGCGTCCTGATACACAGCCCTAGAGAGCACACACACACACACACACACACACACACACACACACACACACAAACACAGACACACACACACGTATGTATCCGCATCCTGATACACAGCCCTGGAGCACTCATGACAGAGAGCACAAACACTTTAAAGAGGAACTATGCAGGTTTGTCCAGGTCTGTTTTCTCGTTTTACGCTTGCAAGTGTCTCTGTAGAGCTTCCCCTACAGCTTTAGCATGTATATCTTACAACACTCAATCGGTCCGTCTGCATTTTCATGAGCATGATAGCAAGGCTGCGTCGCTGCAAGACTTTCTGTTTGTCAGTGCACCGGCCCACCAGCAAAAAGTTGCAAGTGTAGTTTTTCCGCTCACAGATGCTACTGTAGGTGGAAGTGAAACGGCCACCATTCAACCCGCAAAAAAGACGTACTGTATAACCATTCCAACGACTCCGAAGCTGTTCAGTTAAGCTAAATTAAACGAAAAAACCTGCATAGTTCCCCTTCAGTCAACATCAATCCTGCTTAGCCGAATCAAAATATTTAATTCATAGCATCCCAAACATTCATGGTGTGTAGTCTCTGAGTTCTTACTCAGTTTTCAGACACATTGCTTTGGTTAACTGAAGGGCTAGTTTCAGTATAAAGGCTACAGGCTACCGGCTACACAGAGTGCAAAGCCATAGGTCTATTTGGGCCACTCACATGTTGTCAACACAGAGCTAAATGTTTACATTAAAGGTATTAAAGGGACCAGCGCTGAATGGTGCTGCATGGAAAATAAAGCACACCCAGAGATAGTAATGAAGGATCTTTGGCACACCTTCAAAGCCCCCAAACCTTCAAAGTCTACAGTCTACAGTCTACAGTCTACTGTACCAACTAGTTAATGACTTAAGGGAAAATTCTCCCATGTGTGTAAGGGAGCGTAAGTAAAAAAAAAAAAGCTCTTTTCAGTCTGTACACATTGTGCCCTTAGGGTCCTTTGAATCATGATCTCGAGCATAACAGGTTCCTTGAGGTCTACAGCTTTGTTAGCATAGATACGATACATTGACATTTGGAGAAGCAGCTAACTGAAATGTTCTTTTTCAACAGTGAGTTTTAAATGATGATTTTGCACACCTCAAGCACGATTTTGCACACCTCAAGCACTTGACTCTTTCGTTAGGTCAATTCTTTGAGAGGTTATGTGATGACACACCACCATGGCCGTTCGCTATTTAGTTCACTTTGTTTATGTTTGTGTTCTTGCTGGATTAAAGAATTGTCAGCGAGAAGGTCAATGACAAAGTCCACGTTTTCAAATCAATCTAAATTAACGAGGTGGTGGATCAGTCTGGTTCTATTTAAACAAATAAATCACGCCTCTTTCATAAGGCCGTTTTGATTTCAAACGTACGAGCCGTGGGTGTGACAGAAGAGGTAATGTGGGAGTGCACGACACGTTCAATTGAATCAGTCATGTGTCGGCCTGAGCCCTTCTTCAGATCATACCGTACCTGGCCATAGATATATATATTGGTACCTGGCGAGGTTAACGCGGGCTTTCTGTCCTCCGCTGAGGGTGGCCCCCCGGTCCCCGATCACAGTCAGGTCTCCCTGAGGGAGCAGCTCCATGTCCTAGGAGCACAACACACACATCAGTCCACAAACCAGACAAAGAACTTAGAACCAAGCTATAAATAGCAGCGTACTTAGAACGTTTTACAGAACGTAAAGCAAGTACCCTCTTCAGAGCACAGGCTTTCAAGACCCTCTCATAACTCTGCGTCTGCAAGTCTTTGCCAAACAGGATGTTGCTGCGGATGGTGCCTGGGAAGACCCAGGGCTGCTGGGAGGCGTAGGTCAGGTCTCCGTTGACCTCCACCACGCCCTTGTCTGGGGGCAGCTCGCCCAAGATGGCACTGAGGAGGGAGGACTGTGGAGGGCACATGATATCTGCTGTGAGAACCTTCACTGTCAATGATATTAGTCATGTTTTTATACATAACTGATGTTAGTATGCATTTATTTTCTGTTAATCGCTTCGGACGAAAGTGTCTGTATAACTATATAAACTATGTATAAATATTTTTAAGCAGTTAAGGAATAGTTCGACCACAATGTGAGTGACAAACATTAAGAAATCACAAGAGAGCAGTGAACTCTCTGCGATGCAAAGCATGTGACTGAGTGACCACCACGCATTCTTTTTAGAACTTTCCTTGGTATTCATATTTGGATGAATGTCCATCCTGTTTTTTACATGCACACTCTGCGTTTAACGAGTCGGACACTGAGGACACACGAGGTTTCAGACATAAATGTCACCTTTCCTGCTCCGACTGGTCCGATGACAGCCAGCAGTTCACCTGGCTTCACCGTGAAGGACACCCGCTGCAGTGTTGGTGCATCAATTGTCTAAGTGTAGAACAGAAACATACATTTCATATTCATTCATATGATTTACAAGGACACAAGGAGCTTTATTTGTCACATACGTAGAAAGATGTAAAACATGTAGAGAAATTTCGCTTGGTGTTCTTTTTCATTGCGAGTGTGAAGAAGAAAGATCAAGAAATATTTAAACACTGTCCACAGATCAATCCTCACTTTAGTCAGTCAAACGGCGCAAACAGTAAAGACATAAGGGTGGCAAGGTGACGGGCTTAATCACTGTAGGTAACTTTGTCTATTCAATTTAGTTTTTAGTTGTACAAATCATGCAAAAAGTGTGTGTGTGTGTGTGTGTGTATGTGAATGTGAATGTGTCTGCCAGTTGCATATATACTGTGTGTGAGGTGAGTCGCGGTGGAGCAGACCTTGTCCCAGTAGCAGGTAAGATCCCGCATCTCTACAGAACTGGTCTTGGTCTTCATCACAGGTGGGGGCGTCTTCTCAATCTCATCCAGCATCAGGAACGTCTACACAGACCAAGCACAAACAGCACTTTCTATTTCAAAGAAACCTAAAACCTAAACCTAAACCTAGCACTGCTGAAATGGCTATACAGGACCACTGGACTACATTAGATTAGATTAGATTAGATTATACTTTATTGTCATTGTACACAACGAGACATTGTTTGCTAAAAAGATTAAAAACATGTACTGGTACATAAATACAACAAAATCGTCACCGCCACCATTGGGCCGCAACACGCTGCTTTGCTCTCTTTTCAGAATTTAGAACACTTGACTGTTTGGTTCTACTTCTTTATAAATGATCCTGTGTCCATTCTAGTGAAGAATCAAAACACTTGACTGTTTGGTTCTACTGTATCTCTTTGTAAATGATCCTGTGTCCATTCTAGGGAAGAATCAAAACTCTTGACTGTTTGGTTCTACTGTTTGATGACCATGTCTGGTCATGCGGTCACAGCTGCTGTGAACTTCACTGAAAGAAACAAACTGATCAGATGGCTGATCTGTGTCAGCCCAATGGGTTGAGTGACAGGACCGATGGGTTGAGTGACAAGACCAATATGGGTTGAGTGACAGGACCAATGGGTTGAGTGACAAGACCAATGGGTTGAGTGACAGGACCAATGGGTTGAGTGACAGGACCAATGGGTTGAGTGACAGGACCTAAAGCTAAGTTGGCCGTAGCAGTCCCCACCTAAGTGGAAAGGCTAAAATGAACACAACGAGCGAAGATGGGGAGTGTCTGTCTACATACCAAAGGACCAAAGCCGTCAGAGGAAGGGTATAACTCTAATAATAATGAACACAACTTACACTATAAGCCATAGACTATACAGTTACACTATACAGTACAAACGGTTTGCCCAATTAGCTATGCAACACATGCAATACACTCGTAACAGCACCAGTGAGTACGCTGCCCACAAAGTCAGCAAGAAGTCCACTATGAACACAATACAATGAATAGCTTCCCATCCTGTGGCATGCGCTTGCCCTCTCCAGAGTAATCGTGAGGAAGTGGAAGCCAAGGCCTGCTTCTCCACCCTGGAAACAGATGCACCGCTCTCATGCTCCTCACAGCTGAACGATAACTATAACTACAGGGATGACTGAGCACGACCCAGATGATATCGTCCTTCAGGTCTTTCTTGTTACAGCCTACGTGTGTGTGGAACGGCTCTACATGTTTGTCTAGTACTACAAAGCAGCTTTAAAATGATCCATGGCATGGCTATTTATGTTTCACTGTTAATCTTCAATGCATCTTTGAGTGTCTTGAGAAGCTCTCTTTAAATGAAACGTATGATCATTATCAAATCAAATCAAATCAAATCAGGCTTATTGGCCTATTCTATTCTATTCTATATTTGCGTATGCAAGGAATTTGGTCTCTGTATTTATCCCATCCGTGAATTAGTGAACACATATAGCACACAGTGAACACACTGTGAGGTGAAGCACACACTAACTCGGAGCAGTGAGCTGCCTGCTCAACAGCGGCACTCAGGGAGCAGTGAGGGGTTAGGTGCCTTGCTCAAGGGCACTTCAGTCGTGGACTGGTCGGGGATCATACCAGCAACCCTCCGGTTACAAGCTGGAAGCCCTAACCAGTAGGCCACGGCTGCCCCGACAGCAATGATTATCATTGGCCCCGGTCGTGGCGCGACTGGCTGGGGCACCTGCACCGCACGTGGTCCTTCCCGGATCCAACCCCAACTCTCTCTCCCACTCGCTTCCTGTCTCTCTACACTGTCCTATCCCATTAAAAAGGCATAAAAGCCCAAAAAATATACTTAAAAAAAAAAAAAAGCAATGATTATCATTACCTTGATCCTCTGGACGCTGACCATGGACTCCGAGAGCGTCTCGATAGCCGCCGGGAAGAAGAGTGTGACCGTGAGGCGCACGGCACTGTACAGGGAGACGGTCTTGAACACACGACTGGCCGTGATGGGGTTGCCCAGCAACACGTACACCGTGAAGGTCACGAACAATATGACCTTGCTGGCGGAGAAGAAGAGGCCCATGTTGAGGCCCCGGAGATACGAGCTGGACATTATCTTGGAGATCTCTTTCCTGAAAATACAAATCAGAGCATCTCGTCAAACAGTCACTCTTAAAGAATTGGCATGAAACCCCAAACAAATAGGAATACAATATACACAAAAAAATTGGCTGCTGAAAGTGTTTCCAAGGCTAATATCCTGACTGCTACCTAGCTAGGGATGCTAGCAATATTGTGGTTGCGTAAAATGTCTTATAGAACATAGAACTTTTTAAAAGGTCATGAGCCTGGAGGGGTGGGGGAGGAGGACGCCAGACGCCGCTGTTGAGCGCTCTGAAGGAGGGAGGGGAACAGACAGAGGCAGCGGCTGCTGGGGAAACCCACGCACATGCTCAGGAAGGCATCTCTGCCAGTGCTGTTGCATTATGCTGTGTAATGTTCAATAGGCATTATCCACTCAACTTTTAACTGTGTACATAAAGCACACACATCCTAGTTATATTCTAATGTTTTTCAACACCTGCTTCATAAACTAAAGTCTCAAAAACATACAACTACTGTGTGATTGAGTTTTCAACTCGAACACCAATGTAACATAACAGCGTCCCTGCTGAATGAACGTGACTGAGTTTTAAGTAATTGTTGAATGTAACATAACCGCGTCCCTGCTGAATGAACGTGACTGAGTTTTAAGTAATTGTTGAATGTAACATAACCGCGTCCCTGCTGAATGAACGTGACTGAGTTTTAAGTAATTGTTCAATGTTGCATAACAGCAAACACAATGCTGGTAAATCAGAGACACAATTCTTTTGGAAAAAAAAAATTATTCATTGCAGTACAGAGGTTGACACTGACAACCCCAATCAGTCATTTATTTGCCAAAGGTTTGTGTGGGAGTCATTCGGACCAGTCATTCACAGTCTTGAGGGGAAACCTGCATTGTCATAATGATCTGCAAGTTCCTGTTTTATTTTCCTACACTTGTGTAATCATGTGTGTATGTGACCTTTGAACAGAGCTTAGAAAAGTAAATAAACACACAAGGATGACAACACTAAGCAGATTTTACACACAGCCAGGCTTTGCAAACATGACAGTCAGGGTGATGGTTTGTGTTTATGAATGAAAACGCCACCTAAACCTAACCTTCCATTCCTGCCTAGCCAACACCTAAACCTACCCCTCCCTTCAACACCTATCCAACACCTAAACCTACGCCTCCCTTCAACACCTAGCCAACACCTAAACCTACCCCTCCATTCAACACCTAGCCAACACCTAAACCTACCCCTCCATTCAACACCTAGCCAACACCTAAACCTACCTCTCCCTTCAACACCTAGCCAACACCTAAACCTACCCCTCTCTTCCTGTCTAGCCTAACTACCCTTGTGAAAGTTCTTGGGATGTTCTTTGATGATCTATGCTAGCGTGGTCTGCATAACTCTAGTGTACACCACTCCAGCTCGGCACGGAAAGTTGACTCAAGAAACGACTGAAAAGATTGAGTGTGTCCAAAAACGAGCCTGCCGGATTCTCGCTGAAAGAGCACGCACCAATCACACGCAAGCCCTCCATGTCCTGCCTCCACCAACCCGCCAGCACACAAGAATCCAATTATGCAGAGACTTCGCACGAACCCCGCCAGACTCCCCTTTCAGAAATGCCCCCCCTCCCCCCCTCCCCCCTCCCCCAGTGCTCACACATCTGAGCGCTCAATTAACCAATGGGCACAATGGCAGGCTCTGCAGGCCAGAACACAGAGACACAGAACACAAGTGTCCCATCCTATTCCTGACTAGACTTCTACATGGGACATTAAAGAGGTTTGAAATATCTTCCAACTCACCTTAAACATATGTGCTTATTGCTTATAGTTCTTACATAGCCTTAAACATATGTGTTTATTGCTTATAGTTCTTACATAGCCTTAAACATGTGTTTATTGCTTATAGTTCTTACATAACCTTAAACATATGTGTTTATTGCTTATAGTTCTTACATAACTGTCCATTTTTGTGAAAACTCTGTAGCCCAGACTGTAAATGCTCAAGAATGTGTTGTTTTTTTTGGTGAAAAGCCGCCATGTGAGTTTGAAATAAAACGTGAATTTGAAGTTGATTTTTACACACACTTATTTGCACATTATTGCCATTATGCTGCTGTTAAGGAACCCAAGGGGTCCAGCATATGTCCAGCACTGTCCACTCCACTCTGCAGACCAAGTCTTGAGGTATTAATCGTGCAGTCATGGGGACCGCTCTGGCGCAACAGAATCTGAGTGCCCACGGGGACCCAGGTTTGAATCCCACCTGCGGTCATATCCCGATCCCTCTCCATCTCTCTTCCCCACTTGCTTCCTGTCTACCTCTACGGCCCAAAAATATACTAAAAAGAAATAGCACAGTCATGAGACACAGGACTGCTCTGTGATGGAGAGTGACAGTCAGAGGTTCTAAACAACTTCAGCAGAGTAAAGCAAAATTCTGTTACCTTCGGACATCAGTGACGAGCGCTGCAAAGGGTTTTTCCCAGGCGTACATTTTTATGATTCGGATACCAGCAACGACCTCGTTCATAATCCGGATCCTGGTGTCTGTGTGCAGTGCTGTTTTACTCCTGAGGAAGAGACACAGAGGGACAGGGCGGTACTTAAAAACTGGTTGGTCAAATACAAGATTCAAGATTTTTTCAGTCTGTCCAAGTTGACCTGAGCAATACTGAACAATAGCACTAACCACACAGAGCTGTTTTCAGCTAAACTACACCCAGAGTCATGTAGTAGTCGACATGTTCCTTTTGATATTGGCCAACTTATTATTTAAATAATCAGATTAAAGTTCAAATTAACATGATCATACAATCAGAAAACATGCCACCAGTTCTGTGGTTGGCCTGCAACATAGCTCAAAAAGGTGCCCCATATTGTATATCGCCAAAAGAAACACAGTGACTCGAAACTGGTTCGGTAGTTTGCACCACTTGACAAGTTCAGTCGTAGCTTTTTGAGTACATCTCTGATACAGTATTAGGCTATGAGATGTTACAGGCAGATCAGAATAGCTGATCTGTGGACAGATGCATGGCAAGTGTCGTAGGCAGAAAACCTAATGAGCAGTGTCGGTGTACTGATGTAGGAATCGATTAAATAGACAGATAACGAAGGTCTGCAAAGTGATTGATTTCATGCTCACTTTTAAGTTTTCAAAATACAAAAATACAGTATTTTATTTTGATACATGGCGTGGGTACTGTGTTTTGTAGTTTATTTTGATACACTTAAAATTAGGGTATTTGATATTTTATTCTAAAATTCATTTTGATGCATTTCTTTCTGCCCATCCCTGTGTGAGTGAACACATGCATACTGAGGGGAAAGGTTGGGAATTTTAAGGAGTGAGAATATGTGGGATACATTTTATATGTTTCTCATTGTATTAACCAT
Source organism: Sardina pilchardus (assembly GCF_963854185.1). Lineage (NCBI taxonomy): Eukaryota > Metazoa > Chordata > Actinopteri > Clupeiformes > Clupeidae > Sardina > Sardina pilchardus. Next base: position 1,445,215 of record NC_085016.1, read on the forward strand.
TTACTATGGCTTACATATATAATTAATTCTAGTTGCCATCCTGGCCTTAGGAATGTGAGGGTAACCCCATGGTGACCCCAAGGCACACAAACACAAACATGGTTTAGGTTGAGGAGTTCTTGTAAACATTCTTATCTCTGTTAATCACCAGTGGTTAAAGACTCACTAAAGTGTATCTAGTGATTTTCCATGTGTGTGTGTGTTAAGGGTATAAGAACAGGCTTTGCCCACAGATGTGTGGGCTTGTTACTTTGACTTCATTTGACTTTTCACCTGAAAGTTGAAAACAGGCGGCCGAACATGGTCTGCAAAGGCATGAGGAACAAGAGGACGGCCATCCCAGCCAGGCACGACGGCCCGATCTCCTGCCACAGCAGCCCGATGACCACAGCAGCTTGCAGCGGCCCCACCCACAGGTAGTGCAGGAAGATGGTCACCTGCGGTCAACACGACGGGAGTTAGGTGGGAATAACACAGGAAATATCAAGCGGTAGCAGCAAAGCAGAGGGCAAAACATCACGATTCAAATCCTCCAAACAAAGTTCTATTTCGTTACCATGATGATGCGACGTTTCACCCAAACAACTCAACAGAAATTAACACCCAAACAAAGAGGTTTACTGCTCTGATTTGGTTTGAATGTCTGTAGTGTTCCAAAGAAACATCAAACTGACACTAACGTTCGTTACGTTCTGAGAGTCGAAGGCAGGAGAAAGCGTAACGCTGGCGGTGCCAACTGTCCCCCCTGACGAGTTACAGATTGGTGTTATGTTTCAGAGAAGCAGCTCTCTTAAAACACTGCATCAGGGGGCACTGTGGCGCAGCAGGCTACAGCGCTCATACCACATACGGGTCCGAGTGCCCTCGGGGACCCCGGTTCCAGTACGGCCTGTAGTCATTTCCCGATTTCACCCCATCTCTCTCTCCCACTTACTTCCTGTCTCACCCTTCACTGTCCTATACAAATAAAGGCAAAACAGCCGAAAAAATACATGTATACTCGGCATCAAGCTAAAACTAAGGCATCTATTTGTTTTGTTTCCTGATGGTGGCACCATGTTTATTTTGCTGGCCACAAACTCAGCACCAGTTCATCCTCTGTGCCACCTGCTCTCCTTCATCACAATAGCCCGATGACTAGCGGCTCACCTGCCTCCCATACACTCCGCTATTTATATCCTCTTAGCTCATTCAGGACCACTTCCTGTTGTGTGCTGTGAGCTCATTTTGATCTTGATTTTTTGGTTTTGTGATCAACTGCCAAGAAAGTTGTTTTTAATGTGATTGTGCCTTTCGCTCATGTAAGCTCCCCGGTGAGATGAAAATACACATTTTTTGTGCTTCCTGCTGATAGCTAGCTAGTTGTTTTGGCTTCCCTGCTCTGACTGGGTCCTGATCGAACAGTCCCCTTCTCTAATAATAGACATTTACAGACTGCGCAGGGCACAGATACGAATACGTTATGATAAGGATTATACTTTAACCGATCAAGCAGTAATACATCATCCCTTGAAGCTCAGTATTTAGGCTCGATGGTTTTAAGGCTAAAACAACTGGTAGTCTGCTGTCTATACATATTTATTCGCACAAGTAATGCTACCAAGACGTTCATTTCTACAGCTTTTCCACTATCTGTTCCCTTTCCTAATAAATGCAATTCCCCAATGGCTGAATAATCCATGAAAAGCATGGAAGGCATTGTCCCTGAAAAACTTCGGAGTGTTACTTTTTTATCTACCTTTATCAACTGAACTAGTGTCATATGACTCCCTGTTACGGCCCTAGTGTAACACTCACTCAATGCCCTTTGGCATTTGTTATGCTCTTTGTACTTTTCATGTAGTACATTATGTATTGCTATGTGTTATTAAAAGCCAATTCAGTCATCTAGAACAGAATGTTGCCTTCTCCTAACCTCTGCAGCGCATCTTCTTTGATTGTTCCGATTTTTTATCACCACGACGATGTCTCATTCTTTACCTGTGTGTCGTGCCTGGTAGAGCATTGTGTGATTTTGGAGACGACTCATAGGAGACGCATACATGTTTCATGCTTCCATAGGTGGTAACATTACCTGATCAAACTTGTTGACATCATTTGAGAGCAAGTTGACAATTTGCCCCGTGGTGGTCTGGCCCAACGCTGCACTGCTAAGGCTCAGAGCCTGGAAATGGACATTAGGCAAGACACGTGTTATATAGCATATTATATAGCATATTTCAAACATATGGGAACACGCATTAGGCAAGACACGTGTTATATAGCATATTTCACACATATGGGAACACGCATTAGGCAAGACACGTGTTATATAGCATATTTCACACATATGGGAACACGCATTAGGGAAGACAAGTGTTATATAGCATATTCCATACATATGGGTAATTACACATCAGGCAAGGCAAGACACATTTATTTAGATTAGCAAATAAAAGCACAAAAGTAAAGTGAAGTGAAGTAAAAAGTAAAGTGCATAACATAGAATAATTGAAAAACATAAAAGACACAAGGAATAAGACCATCAGACATTAGCCATTCAGAAACAAAAGCGCGTACAATTACTGGACGCTAGCCTGTACTTCGCTATCACTTAAGCAATTAGATGAACGTTGCGCACGTACCTTTTTATAAATGAGATGGCACAGAGCGACCCGTATCTTCATGCCGGCTCTCTGCACGCTAGCCTGTACTTCGCTATCACTTAAGCAATTAGGTGAACGTTGCGCACGTACCTTTTTATAAATGAGATGGCACAGAGCGACCCGTATCTTCATGCCTGCTCTCTGCACGTGGTAGAAGTAGAGGTGGTGCAGGACCGTCAGGCCGAACGTGGCCAAGGACATGCCTGCGGCGTAGCCGTACGCCTCGTACAGCGCCGTGGAGTCCGTGGAGTCCGCCGGGCCCGTGCGCTCAAAGTACTCGATCAGCTTTCCCAGGAACACGGGCTGGATCACCTTTATGGCCTCCTGGTGAGAGGTGACCCAGAGAACACACACACACACACACACACACAGGGCCGACTGTTACAATATCACCTGGACCAGCGGGGGGCTGTGGACCAAGTCCAGCCCAAGAGTCCACGGGGGGCCCGACCTGCGGCCATTTCCCAATCCCACACCATCTCTCTCTCCCGGCGCCATTTCCCAATCCCACACCATCTCTCTCTCCCGCGGCCATTTCCCAATCCCACACCATCTCTCTCTCCCGCGGCCATTTCCCAATCCCACACCATCTCTCTCTCTGTCCTTCTCCCAATACATGCAAAAATCCCCCCCAGAAATACACTTAAAATAAATTTTTAAAACACAAAACAAAACAAAAAAACTAAAAAATTACTTGGACAATTATATGTGAAACAAAATACATGTTGGACCATAACAAACTGCTCAGGTCATTGGAGATGAATCTCCAAGGTTCTGGTTATGTTCTAAGCAGGAGTGTTTTAACCACTGAATTCATATCAATTAAATGACCAAAATGACCAGAGAAGCGCCCACATCACACTGAGCAAGGAGCAATGACCTTTATATGCATCCTTTACAAAACCCATTCTGTACACTGTCCAAAGGTCTGAAAATGCTTTGTGCACGTCACATAATATAACATATACAGTATATGTTTTTTTTTTTTTTTATTACTACTAAGTGATGCAGCCGACTAACAAGTGATAACAGATGAATATACCATGAAGTCAATTACATAATTTTTAACACTGCCGCCACATAACACTGCTGCCTTCTTGTCCATCAAATCAATTTGATTGTGGTGGCACATCTTTCCACTATTTGCTCAGTCTATTATCAAGTTATACTGTATCACGAGAAACACGCGTGAGCAGCAATTAAGAAGAGTAAATTACTCTCACTTAAAGTCCAAGTCACAGCCCCAGAGTGGAGCACTGTAGCAGTCGCTTTCTTCCCGTACTGACAGTACTCTGTGACCTCAAGATTAGTAACAAAGATCTATGTGAAAAATCGCTGTCCTAAGTGTTTAAGCAACTCAAAATCCATCCATAAATTTTTGAATTATCTTGCGAACAAACAAACAGACAGACAGATAAACAAACCCTGATGAAAACAACCCTAAACTATAACTAGGCTATACAGTAAGTATAGGATATTGATGCAAAGGACCATAGACACATGACTTATCCTATTGTCTTCCTTTAATGTGCTCTATGGACTGTTGATGAACGCTCTGCTCTCTCTGGCTTTATATGATGGAACCTTGTCTATCTTATCTTTGTTACTCCCCGTCCCGTCTTTGGGACCCGTAACATAAAGGATATTGATGCAAAGGACCACAGATACATCACTTATCCTATATCTTCCTTTAATGTGCTCTAAGGACTGTTGATGAACGCTCTGATCTCTCTGGCTTTATATGGTGTACTTCTCACGGAGGCGTCACGTGCAGTCAGAACATGATGTTACAGCCCCCACTACGAGTTGTAAATTAATGGTTGTAGTGGTCAAATTCCTGTTGTCAGTTCCACAGCTTGTATTGTCAAGTTAAGGCTGCCTTTTCTTGAGGCCAAATTCACTGTGGGATTTCAGTCGGATGTGGCCCAACTAACCACACAATACTTTTCTGAATTGTCTGATGCAATTTTTAGATGAGCGTTAACGAAAAGGGGAACAAAACCAATAGTTCACTTGTTCCGGAGTGAAAACACTATGTTCAACTTTAGAAAGCATTCCCCAGACCCCTTATTATGGGATGAATTTAGTCAGATTCTATGAATCAGTGTCTCCCCTGAATAATAGGCTCCACCTACTACTTGATAAAAAGAATGCTCATAACCAGCACTACCTCTGCTTTTCCCCAATATGAAGCCCAAATGACTGAAACATTGTGTGTTATAACATACTGTAGGCTACCAAAGAGACAGTAGGAAAATATCCATAGGCCTGTCATGCTGTTGGTGGCAAGACATGTTCTGTGTCTGGAGTTAGGCTATCAGACATTTAGATCTAAAACTATAGAAGTTAGTTGCCTATTTTTACAACTGAATTCTTGATATCTAATGTGCTTTGATTTAAGCTTTAGGGTTGTTGCACAAAAAAGCCTGTAGTACTGTGCCGACAATCTATATAACAAAACAAAAAAACACCATTGATACTACTACCACAGATATTGTTCTCTATAGATTTTTGAAGGTTTTTTTCTACTTAATATAGGCTATAACTTCAAACCTCCCAAAGGACTGTGACATGATTATTCAAACTAGGTTGGACATTGTTCCCAGACACTGTGGTCTAGTTCTTCTCATAGAGGATAAATCAGGATGAGATCTGGTAACCGGACACAACGATGGACAACACATCAACGGCACTCTTCTCTTTCAGTACGATTCACACAGCTTTGAGATGTGCTTTGGGTCACCATACAGCTTTGAGATGTGCCTCTGTTCACCATTCACACAGCTTTGAGATGTGCTTTGGGTCACCATATACAGTAGCTTTGAGATGTGCTTTGGGTCACCATACAGCTTTGAGATGTGCTTTGGGTCACCATACAGCTTTGAGATGTGCTTTGGGTCACCATATACAGTAGCTTTGAGATGTGCTTTGGGTCACCATATACAGTAGCTTTGAGATGTGCTTTGGGTCACCATACAGCTTTGAGATGTGCCTCTGTTCACCATTCACACAGCTTTGAGATGTGCTTTGGGTCACCATACAGCTTTGAGATGTGCTTTGGGTCACCATATAGCTTTGAGATGTGCTTTGGGTCACCATATAGCTTTGAGATGTGCTTTGGGTCACTATTCGGTTGGAGAGTAAATTGGGAGCAGCAACACACTGGAAGTGTCATGTCATGACTCATGAGCACATACTGCGGTATCCAGTTATGTTTTAAGTGTCCAAACATCACGCTGTCCTCTCCCTGTTTAACAGTGGGTCAGACAGTCATAGCACATCATCTCACAGATCTACAGTAACGTCTCATATACGGTCATCTCCAGGAGCCGCAGACTTAAGAGACTCTTTCCAAAGCACCTTCATTCAATCTTCCTCTGAAATGCACAATCCTTCCTATTATCTATAACTTTGCCATAACTGCTTTCCGTTTTTTTTCGACTCAACCCACCCACATTCAGCTGAGAGGTTTACCCGCGTGCAAGCTGGGCTTGCAGGTCACCGGATGACCTGCACATTACTACAGAGGTGCTATTTCTGTAGTGTACAAGCGCTGCCCGCAGCAGTTTTCAGCAAAAGAGAGAACCCTAACCCCTGAACAGGGCGGACTAGGGCAGCGAACTAACCCCCAGGTCCTAATGCCGCTGGCTCCTTGTACAACACACATTGGCTCACGCCTGCACATTTAGCAACAACACAGATACAGTATGCAGTGACCGTTCAGAAAGACAGCAAGGTCCAAGATTGAAACGAGCAATAGGCTTATGGTCCTGAATTTAGGGGCATTTCAGAATGCCACAAAACCACAGCTGAGTGGCAGACATCTACCCATAGACTCAGCTCTGATGCTTTGGCCACACACCTGGCTTCAACTTTCAAGTTCAAGCTTAAGTTTATTGTTGCATCTCAGGTATATTTCCATATATCAAAGAGAAAAAATCTTAGGTCCCCCCCCCCCATGGCCTGCTATATGGCCTTAGAGGCTGAACAGCCCCCCCCCCCCCCCCCCCCCCTTATGGCCTGCTATATGGCCTAAGAGCCACCCCCCCCACCCATGGCCTGCTATATGGCCTTAGAGGCTTTAAAGTAAAATAAATAATCAGATGATTATGATGAATAATAATAATAATCATTGAAAAGCTCGAACTATAAATTGCAGGTCTACAGGATGCATTCTACAATTCAGATGTTTAAAAAAACTTTTTTTGAAGAACCTTCTTTTTCAGTGGCACAGACTCACATACTGCATTTCGTCGTCTTTGTACTTGTACTCTGCACAGTGACAATAAAGTTTAATCTAATCTAATCAAATCTAATCTACTGGATCCGAGATCTAAATGGATAGGACTCGGGTTAGGAAAGACCCACCCATCATGCACCAAAAAGAAATATAAGAAAAGCCTATTGTCAAAAGCACCTTATCCAAACAAACCAGAACAGCCTCCTCTTCCAAGAAAAATGAAAAGGTTGTGACTAGCAGGAACATTTGAAAGACAATGGCTGACAACTCTATATTTGATATATTTTGATACTCAATATTGAAATGTCCCACCTGTGTTTCAGACAAACTCAGCACAATGGGATGCTACTCAATGGATGTTCCTACTTCCTACTTCTAAACCCACGGCAATCAACCTACCCCTACTTTAAAGTCAGACCTGAAGTCCGACTGAATATAGCATAAAAGCCTATTGGTCCAGTGCAGTCTAAAAGTACGGCAAAGCAAACAGTAAGCAAAAAGTGAAGCAAACAGTATAACAGCTAGGCAATGGGCCATTAATAGACCATAATTACCTCCGCCAAGGAGGTTATGCTTTCATCAGGGTTTGTCTGTTTGTTAGCAATACCTCAAAAAGTTATGGATGGATTTCGATTAAATTTTAGGAAAGGTCTGAAATGACCCAAGGAAGAAACGATTACATTTTGGGAGTGATCCGGATCACTGTCTGGATCCAGGAGGCGCTTGGTGGAGGTCTGTGCTCACAGAGTGCTTTTTCTAGTTCATATAATAACTGCTGCTGATAATCCTACAACATCTCCCCTCTTTGTGTCCTCATTTACAGTCATAAAACAACATGCCTTCTTCCATCTTAACAATCAGAGAAAACAGACTCAACATTTTGGGACTTATTTAAATATAAATACTTTCTTGACTCTAATGTAAGCCTTCTACGCTAAATCTATACAGGACTGTTGGCTGTTTGCGTACCTCTATGAAAGTGAATATTCCCAAGACCGCGTAAGGCTTCCAGTAGCATCTGATGATGGCTTTTTCCAGTTTGGGTTCTCGTAGCTCCTTAGCAGCTTTCCGAACCTCTGCATCCCAGTAGCTACGGAGAAAGAGAGCATTGGAATCAAATGGGAATGAAAAAGCCCTCTGGCCATATCAGGCTGGCCATTATGTAGAACACTGATAATGGCCGCGTTTCCCAGATTCCCAGGTTCAAGAAGCTCATAAGTGCTAAGAACTTCTTAGGAGCGTTCTTAGAACGTTCTTAGAGCACTCCTAAGAAGTTCTTAGCACTTACCGTAATTACCATAAGTTAATAGGGTGTTAATGTGGTTTTGTTTCTTTTAACTTGCATAAAACACTGTCCTGCGGCTTATATACAATGTGGCTTAAATGCGGGAAATTACTGTAAGAGCTTCTTAACGAATCTGGGAAACGTGGCCGATAACTCTACTAATTACACCACTAATAACACAACCCCTAATAACAGCACTACCGTAATTTCCCAACTATTAGCCGTGGCTTACACATTGATTTTGAAACATTTCTTCAGCTATGAGGTTAATACACTGGGGAGTTAGTATTGCATCATGCAATGTGTAAGGCTGTACTCTATGTATTCCACATGACTTATGGCACATAGGAAATCTGCCACTGATACACAAAAATCTGACACAGATTCCTTTGCAAAGAATTTAAGACAAATAATGGCCGGGTTTCCCAGAATCGTTAAGAAGCTCTTAAGTGCTAAGAACTTCTTAGGAGCGTTCTTAGAACATTCTTACAACGCTCCTAAGAAGTTCTTAGAACTTAAGAGCTTCTTAATGATTCTGGGAAACCCAGCCATTGTTTTTTTCCTTTGTGTTGATCAACATGCTGTTGACAAAACAAAATTGCCAATTATTTTTTTTTGTTTAGTGTAATGACATGCTAGTAAACTAGACTATAAAAAGGACTTGTCATATCCCTGAAATACCTGAACATAAAAACCACAAAAGGCACTTGTCCGTGTAACAGAGTGCCACGATAAGAAAGCAGTCTGTTAGATTAGATAAGACTCACACAGTCCTGGTCAACTTCTGCAATTTCACATCCCGAGCACAAGAATGAGTTGTTTAAAGGTTTACTCAAGTACAATTGTTTCTATGCTGTCTAACATGCCAACTTCTCATGACTAAGCATTAAATCAAACTTAACAATGCGTCCATTTGCGACCAGTTTTAAAATAAAAACAGAGAGATAACATAGAAATGGAGCATTTTTGAGAGGCTAATTTATTTTTTATTATTTATTTGTTTATTTAAAAGGGGCAATGCACATCAATTAACATTCTTTGTTTACACTCAAAATGTAAATGTGCCAGAGTTAGCAAAAGAGCTAGTTTTCAATCTAAATGCCACTACCTGGCTTCTATAACCTCGGGATTCGAGACTACACCAGACTAATGAGCAGATTGGCTACAAAGTAGAAATTCTGGCTCAAAACACGTTTAACCTTTTTTCCATAAAAGGACAACAGATCAATAGCCTACCTCAACAAATGGACTACAAATGTGTACCTAAAAAGACAAGCGTCATCAGAGTGCATTATTATAATTCTCTTGGAGTGATTGGGATGGAACATGTTTCTACCGCAGGTCTGATTTCCACTGTTGATCTGTTAACCCAGAAGGCCTTATTTGAAGGTAAAACCAACGCACGGCTGTATTTTTTTGCGAGGTGCTGGTAGCAGATGTAGAAACGTATAGATAAAGTGGAGGAGACTGCACACTCTTTTCCTGACACCAGTTTTATTGGAACAACATTTGAGCCTTTAAGGCTTCAGGCCAAAACATTACTCCAATAAGACTCCAATAAGAAGCCCTTATCAGCACTCATTCATAATGAAAATGTGAACACTCCCAAGCACCAGTGATTAATTCAGGGATCCCACCCATTTTCACTGACAAATTCCAACATCTTTCTATGACCTTTCCAGACTGTCCAGGACCTTTCCATGTTTTCCAATTCAACTCTGCAGACACAAATATCCCTGAGTCTCAACTGTTTTTTGTTTGTGTGGCTTTTTTTAATTTTTTTTATCATAATACATAATTCAGGCCATTGCATAAATTACATTTACATTACATGTGGTGACTTAACAGGTGCTTCTATCCAAAGTTAATTACAAAAAGGGAGTTATCAAGGTACACAGCGACAAGGACAAGTCAGTACAGCCATACATACTCCTCAAGGACATGGCAGTACAGCCATACATACTCCTCAAGGACATGGCAGTACAGTCATACATACTCCTCAAGGACATGGCAGTACAGCCATACATACTCCTCAAGGACATGGCAGTACAGCCATACATACTCCTCAAGGACATGGCAGTACAGCCATACATACTCTTCAAGGACATGTCAGTACAGCCATACATACTCCTCAAGGACATGGCAGTACAGCCATACATACTCTTCAAGGACATGTCAGAGCAGCCATACATACTCTTCAAGGACATGGCAGTACAGTCATACATACTCTTCAAGAGAATCGGGTGACATAATCCCAATTACAAAACGGCCCACGCAAACCTGTTATGTCAGCCTGTATGTATGCATGAGAGTTAGGTGTGTGTCTGTGTGCGTGCGTGCGTGCGTGCGTTGTTGCTGCTCACCTCCCAAGCTCCTCTCCTTGTCTCTCGGAGCCGTCCTCAGGAAGAACATGGTACATGTCCTCCTCCTCTAGTCTCCGCTTGGAGCCCACAGAGAAGATGGGGTTCAGCCACCTGGAGGGCCACATTACAGAGACACAAGTGTGGTGGACAGCATACAGATCTCCATTACACTATCATTTAGCATTCCCTCTTTCTCTGTCTTGCAATTAAAGATACTTTAACATGTTAAACCTAGTACATGAGGAAAGGATTTGGCCAAAATAAAGAGGATGTTCCCAGTAGTCACAGGGCCATTACACAGTTATGCATATTTGAAGACAGCGCAGACATTTTTTTTCATTATGTAGTAGTTGATGGTATGAAAAAACTAGGCCCATTTCAAACTAACCAGACTTACAGGCTGACACAGCAAATGATTGACTGAACCATACAGTACGCCTGTCACCTGAAGCTAAAACATGTGTGTGTGTGTGGACTGCTCAACTGCACTTTAAATATCACATCAGAGCAGTCTGTTTTGTGTCACACGTGATATGGCTGTGTATGTTACATGTGGCATGTGGACGTTACATATGGTTTATGTTATTTAATACTGTATTGTTATTGTTTTGGTGTTTTAGCAACCTTCAGCACTGGGAGAAACAGCATTTAGGTTTTCAATGTATGCAAATATTCATAAAGAATTGTGAATTGTGAATATTTAAATAAATACAACACAAAAATGAAATATGATATAAATATATACTTCTTCCAGATTTTAAAGTACGTGGCCACTTGAAAACAATTAAAACAATTAAAGCCTGTATGTTGATGTATGGGTGCACTAGGGTGAGCTGGGCCCAAAGCCATTTGCCATTCCTCTTCTTGAGATATTCTCCAGGCTTAAAATATAGCCTACTTCCATTGTTCACCAACACAAAACATTACAGAAAAAAAGACAATTAACTGTATGCCATAAATCAGGAGCTTACTCAAAGGTGAGAAACCGAAAGAGGGACACAGTGTGCGAAAGTAGACGCTGCTAGGCTAATGGCCAACCCAGCATCCCAAATCATCTAATTAAGTCACCTATTCGAGTCGACTATCTTGCTCAGTGTTTACGTTAAAGTGTAACATACAGTTAGGTTCATGTCCGACTGAGACGGGTAAACATTAAGCCAATACATAGGTTAACAGATGATGACAAGTCTCTCGTTATGGTTAAAGTTGTGTCGCCGACAGGCAAGAAAAAGCAAGGAAGTGATTAGCGACCCCTAACACAAAACTGTATGTTAGGGTACAAAGAAATAGACTAATGGTCGTGTTACACCTTAGGCTATTAGTTCTTCGACTATGATGCTAGCCTAAAAACAAAACAGATAACTCACCAGAAGAATATCTTAGATATGACATTAGCTTTCGCAGATGGATTGCTCTTCGGATCTTTACTTTTTGGCTCCATGGTGTTGCTGGACTTTCTAAGATCCTCGCTAATGCGAACCACCACGCCGTTTCCCCTCGAGCAGGTAGGCTACTTCCCACAGCTCATGCGGATATGTTGGACACAGTTGTGTAACTTCGCCGCACGCACATGTTGGTCAGGCGAGCAGCCCCTTCTGGATGGTCACCACTCATCAGCTGAAGAAGTTGGAAAGGAGTTTTAGGAGCTGTCTGGCACCGCCTATCACCCCTCTGATTGGACTCCAGTTGCAACTCTAACCAATTCTCGTCAATTGGATTGGTTGACTGACACCCTTAGTCTTAAAACAACAGGAAATTAACTCGTTTGTTCTTGTGTTTGATTTATACTGTATCGATAGCAGATACATTCATGCATACATATAGACAGATAAGCCTACTTCATTCATCCCGAGGACATTTTTGGCATCCAGTAGCTTATAAAACCATAACACAACAAACACATATCCTACATATATCTCACATAGGCCTAAAAGAAAACCACTCACAGAAATGTGGGCATGTGAAGTGATTATGAAGGCCTGGTAGCCTATGGACTGACCATGTTATGCATTGACCAGGTGCTATGGTAAAGTCTGTGCAATGGTAGTGCAACAGTGAACAGCGCAGAAACTTACATTAGCCCTTTTTTTTTAAAAATAAACTTTGCTAAAAAATATTATAGAAAAATATGACTATGAAAAGACAAGAATGAAATCATAATAGAATTCCTTAACAGACAAGACTAAGAATATCCCCTCCCTTTTTGTGTGGTAATGAGTTCATGGTCCTTTACCTGCGGTGCTGTTGTTGTGATACTGTATCTGTAATCATTAATAATACTGTAGAAAGCAAGGTGAATGGGTAGCCATTGCATTTCATGATGAACAAGATACTACTGTATGTGTGCCGACTGGTTTAGTCACTGACGGTGGGGGAAAAATGCTTTTGTTCCTTTCCTTTTAGGCTATCCAGCGTGCACGCTTGAGACAATTATGCTGGCAGGGAATTTAAAAGCTGCTCCTTCCCATCAGAGTAAGCAGTTGGCTTGACATTGTTCAACTAAAAAAGTGTGTGCTGTAGGCTGTGTGTGTGTGTGTGTGTGTGTGTGTGTGTGTGTGTGTGTGTGTGTGTGTGAAATAGTAGGCTATAGGCCTACTAGAAAAGCACTCAGCGAGTGCAGACCTCCGCCAAGCGAAAAACATAATCGCCTCTTGGATCCAGATTTTAATCAGAATCCATCCATAATGTTGAGTTATCTTGCTAGACAAACAAACAAACAAATAAACATACAAACAAACAAACCCTGATGAAAACATAACCTCCTTGGCGGAGGTAATTAAGTATTTCTTATCCAATTTTATGTTACAACTTAGAAACTATTGTGTTGTGAAACCTGTTACATTTTGATTGCTTCTAAGCATATTCATATATTTACACACAACCTTATGTGCTCTCCTTGTGCAAATGGCTCCTGGTCTACATAATTTTTTTATATCCAAAGCCAAAAGTTATTCATATGACAAATATTTATTTTATTTCATTGTTATTAGCTGACAGCATTGTTTTTGTCCCGTGCTTATGTCATTTCCAGGCAAAAATAAACCTATTGGTCAAATGAAAATACACAGCAAATAAAAATGTAAAGGATGTCAGGGATGCCAATAGACGGCCATGAGGAACTCAGATTTGGCTCAAGAGCGGAGCGCTTTTTCTTGCCAAGTGGAACCAGAACAAGGCCGGCAAAGAACAGCAGGGCGATGTGAACAATGGCTGAAGAAAAAAACAAAAGGGAGGCAGAAATGTAATAACTTGCCAATAATTAATCATATTTTTGACCAATAACATAACTTTTTGCCAAGAATGTAATAAGTTATTACATTATTGGTTGTATATTACATTATTGGGTTAAAAAAAAACTTGATAATGTAATAACTGCAGCCAATTATGTAATAAATAGCATTTTATTTAAGGTTTATATACTGGATATTTAGTGCCATCATGGCACTGTCCTACTCTCTCAAATAAAACATGACTATACAAACACTTTCTCTTTCAGAGATAGGAGATAGGATATAGGCCTATTTGTTATGACCGCCGCTAGCGAGCTTTTTTTTTTCCTTTCTGGATTTTTGGCCAGCGATTCCTGGGACATCGAAACACCAGGGGCATGTACGTAGCATTACAAATTTGTAATGCAGCATAGCAAATTTGAAATCGGATTTTAACACTGGTAGGATTAAATCTAAGATTATACGGGTGTATTGGGGACCACCTCAAAAGTGTTCAATTAAAATTTTCGTGTCAGAAATTACAACACTAACCAGTAGCCTACTTTAACACCAGAGGACTTAACTCTCCAAGCGTGTTGCTACTTAAATCCAGCGCAGTGGTCTCTTAATTTTGATTATGGCCGTCAACACATTTGAATGTCACTCCGCAACCGTAGGATGACATCAGAAAATGTGCAGTGGTCTCTTGATTTTTTCCAGAGTGTATTCTGATATGTCAAATGATTGTTTATAGTGTGCATTTGCAAAACTGCATGATGAATTGATTGCAGATAAATATGATGTCTTGTGATGGATCTTCTTGTAAACCTTATGCATCTAGCCATATTAAGGCAGGTGTGTTTTTTTTATTTATTTTTTTATTGTAAACAACATGTCCTGAAGGACAACTGTTGTCATGGCAGCACGGTACCAGCTGTGACTATGCGGAGTGCTCATTAAGCTCTGGAGTCTCCTGGCAATAACTCACCTGCAAACCTCTTCCACTGACACTGATGGTGTCATTAACCATGTCTTTCAGCCCCTATTCATCAAGTCAATTTTAAAATGTAAAATAATCTCATGAAATTCATTAACTTCTGAATTTAGTTGAAAAGGCATGCATCTGAACTTCTCTCTGCTATGTTTTCATGTACATTTTCAGTTATGTTCTCCTACAAAAAAAGTTTTGTTTTCATCCAAAGGTTAACATGAATGGCTTTTCTTCCCGCAGAGTAAACAACCAAATGGTACATAAATATTTAGGCTCTTAATGGTCACAGTGATCTCCAACAGACTCAAGCTACCTCTGCATGAGGCACAGTATAAGGTGCAATAAGATGCAATGTAAATACTGTGTGCTGATGTTCTCCATACATGGAGACTGTTGTAGGAGAGGTTGCTCGGTTACTGTACCAAACCAGTTTGTCTTCGGTGCTGTTTCAGGACATCAGACATACTGTCACGTGGCAAAGAAACCCTCGAAACTCTAATGTTTTCACTCCGCATTAATTGGTCAGAAAATGTGATCAGATCATCTGGAAAACATAAAAAAACCATTCCCAGCACTGATGGAATTCCCAGAACTGAAGTGAACTCCCGATAAACACTGATTGTGAGGAATTTTAATCCTATCTTCCTCACAGAACTGTTTCAGTTCAGGACATCTGATGTAAAACACTCCCTTGAGGACATTCCTCTTTTGGTTTAAGTCTGGGCTCTGCTTGGGAAACTCCAAACTTTCTATTCTGTGTAGATTTGCTGAATCATAGTTCAACTTTTCTTGATCATCAGCTAGAAGACAGCGACTCTGCCACTCCACAGCTTAGACCCACAGTACTGGGCAAACGTTTTAGGTACCCACTTAGCAATGTTGTGATGACCATATGTTGATTTTGCATTGTTTTTATTAGAATTCAACCTGAAGATGGAAAATATATATATGGTGTAGTATATGTATATATAGTATACATAACACTGCTGCAAAAACAACCAATCACTTGATTGTTTATTATAACACTGCAAAAACAACCAATCTTTCAAGAGGGAAGCTGAAGCCGGTTAGTATTGATACTGGTTCTGGATCTGACACATTGGGATCAGAAGTGGGAAGGAGATGACGACATTTTGACAGATCGAAGATCTCACTGAAAAGCTATGGAAGAGTTCACTGCTCACCTAAAGTGGAAAAGGCATGGCCACAGGTTTCACTGCTCACCTAAAGTGGAAAGGGCATGGCCAAAGCTACAGAAAGAGTTCACTGCTCACCTAAAGTGGAAAGGGCATGGCCAAAGCTACAGAAAGAGTTCACTGCTCACCTAAAGTGTAAAAGGCATGGCCACATGTTTCTACTCAAAGAGCCGATGAGGCAAGCTGACACTGGGAACACAAGAGTGTCACCGGAGATGTGTTTCAGGTGCTCCTCCACATGGTGCCAAATGCTCAGACCTGGTTACGTCAGTTTTAGGGTGAGCAACAGTCAAGTCAGCAGCAGCTCCACACCCCTATCGTATGTGGATCTAGCAGCAGCTTCTGGCAGGCCAGGCATGCCCGTCAGTGGCCTGGTGGGGGGGGGGTGGGGGGGAAGGACAGCTCCGCTTCTCCCTTTGGTGACTGGTCATTGTCACACTGCTAACACAGCAAATCCAACGCCAGCTTGAGAATGAGTTTGGACTGGTATCAGAACACAAACTACATTTTATGTGTATGCAATGCATACATATTTCCTGTAACAGTGAGAATTTGAAATAAACAATACGCGTGGTGCCTAAGACTTTGGTGGTGCCTAGACTTTTGCACAGTACAATTGCCGTCTACAGAATAAGCTAAGAGGATATGCAGTACATGTCTTACATGGAACCTTTTTAGCTCTAAGTTTTAGGTTAGACCTGGACAACACTGATAACTGAATAAACAGATACTGTATGTGCTGAGAAAAACACAGATGTGATCAGTGTCCCTGAGCTTAAGTTCAGCCAATAAATGATTGAAACTTACATAATCACTAACTAAGGTATATAAAGAGGGTGTTCACAAACTGAGTCTCAGACACAACTGGTACAACTATACTACTAGTCATATCTGTTGTAGCTATTGTACTGTTACAGTATCACTACTTACTGCTGTGTGTGACAGAGAGTGTTGGTGAACATGAGGGCCGTCATCCCACTGCTGGTGCTGCTGTTCTCCATGTGTGGAGCTCAGACTCAGAGCACCCAGACTGAAGTTCAGACAGAGAGCCAGAGCACTGGGGCTGCTGCTGCTGCAGTTACTGAGCAAGTAGATATATCTGCAGAGCTCAGGGAACTCAGAGACATGGTGGTGGAGCAGAGAGTGCTTCTGACCGTCACCCAGAATGAGCTACAGAAAATGGAGGCTGAAAATGCAGCTGTTAAGACTGAAGTGGTGAACCTGAAGATGGAAAATGCAGCCCAACAGACAGAGCTGACTGCTGTGAAGACTGAAGTGATGAACCTGATGAAGGACAACTCTGCACAGGAGACTGAGATGGCCGTGTTGAAGACCAGACTGGCTGCTAGTGAAACTGAAGTGGTGACTCTGAGGAAGGAAACTGCAGCACAGACAGAGAGACTGGCGGCCACTGAGACTGACATGGAACATGTGAAGAAAAACACTGCAGCACAACACACAGAGCTGACCACTATGAAGACTGAGGTGATGAACCTGAAGATGGAAACTGCAGCACAAGACATCAGACTGTCTGCCAGCGAGACTGAGGTGGACAACCTGAAGATGGAAACTGCAGCACAAGAGGCAGAGCTGACAGCAGTGAAGACCAGATTGGCAGCTACTGAGACTAACGTAATGAATCTGGAGAAAGAGATCACAGAGCAACCCAAGGTGGCCTTCTCTGCAGCACTGGGTATTTCAGGACACATAGTGGCTGGGAATACTGAGCTGAACTTGGTTTTCGGTAAAGTCCTCACTGATGTTGGACAGGCCTACAGCAGCACAACAGGCTTCTTCACGGCTCCAGTCAGAGGAGTGTACTACCTTAGATTCACTGTCGTGGAAAATGATAACTCACGCTGGCTAGAGACCAAGATGTATAAGAATGGAGAGATGATCATGTATTTGTATGAGCAGAGAGCAAGTGGCAGTTATGCCTATCTGTCCGGTGGTGCTACTCTGCAGCTGGAGGAGGGAGATGTAGTTAACATGCGACTCCCTGCAGGCTACAGGCTCTTTGATGATGAAAATAACCGTACCACATTCAGTGGCTTCCTGCTCTTTCCTCTCTGAATGGAAAACGCTGTTCACTGATTAGGTTGTTAGATGAATGTGTTTCATGAACATGAGAAAATAAATCATTTTAAAAACGTCAATCTGTCATCATGAAGAATAAGGAGTTGTGAATGACATATTCACATTTTGTCAAGGAAACAATAAAGAAAAATCTAATTCAAAGATTTAGCAGTGAGCCACGTATTATTTTTCCTCAGAACTCTACAGTAAATGATGGTTATGGTTATGGTATAGTTATTTAGCAGACGCCTTTGTCCAAAATGACATACAAATAAATAACAATAAAAATTAAATTAACAGTGAACAATTACAAAAATAGGGAGATGAACATAATACACAGATTTTTAACCACGTGCATCTTGTGCTGCTCGATGCTCCGCCATCACAAACTCGCCTATTGTGCCAATTGGCTACACATGATGACACAGCTAACATTGTATATGAGTTGAATATGAGCAATCACAATGTTAGCTGTGTCATCATGTGTAGCCACTTGCCCCAGGATGCATCACACCACACCACACCCATCACGTCCGTGCCACTCATTTTGCTTTACGTCAGTTTTAAAGTGAGCCACTACGGTAAAGTCAGCAGCAGATCTCGACACCCCAATCTATGTAGCCTCTTATCTAATGAGCAAATAAGCACATTTCTCAAGACGTTGGCACGCTCCTTTGATGATGGCAAGCTGCCCAGAGCGTAAATCAGCCCTAAATCATGCCATGCCATTTAGGAGGGCAGCGTTTCCTCCACAGAGGCCAGGACTCCCTGCCCTGCCTGCTCAGCGCTGGACATGTGCTGGACTCTGTAGGAACATGTTTACCTACAATCACTCCTTGTGTTTAGCTGTTACTCCAGGGATAGTCTTTCACTTGGGGATTTGATTTGGGCTTGGTTATCTTGGTTAGGTGTTTACTTCAGGCGACTAATCTGTAGGCTTTATTATTATAGGACAGTGAGGAGGTAGACAGGAAACAAGTGGGAGAGAGAGATGGGGTGGGATCGGGACATGACTGCAGGCCGGATTCGAACCTGGGTCCCCCTGGTATTCTGTATTCTGATGTGTTCCTCTGTTAGTCCTGTGTGTAGTAATAGGAAGAGGTCAATACCATTGCACGCAACAAGGTCACACTTCCATGCTGCTCAGGGACATCTCCAAGGCCTCAGCCATAACATGAGCCGAGTGAGATAGCGCTTGTTGTGTTGGGCCAGGGTCAGTGATATTACCACTCTGGTCATGCCCGGTTCTGTGACATGGCTGGGATCAGCCACGTTGACATGATTTAGGTTTGTACGGTTTTAGTAGAACAGGCTTTGTGTCAGGATTTGACTTTGAGACGGGTGGAGGGAAGCATCTTCTGTCAGGACTAGACTTCTGTCTTGCCCGCTCCCACCATGCAGGTTTGATCACCTACTGTACGACTCACGGTAGCTTTTCTTGAAGCCATCACCTCTTGGGAATTTCTAAGCAGGAATTGTAAACTACAACACGTGTCTTGGGTGCTCTACTTTTCAACACCAAAGCTCCATGACCAGAAATGACTGTGTTCAACATGACTAATGAATAATGAATAAAACTGTGTTCAACATGACTAATGAGTAATGAATAAAACTGTGCCAGTTTCTGGCGTGCTCCATCCCATGTGAGGTGACCTCTCCTGTCCTGTGGATTGTGCCCAGTAGGTGGAGCTCTCGTCTCACTTTAACGGCTCTTCTCCCAGCACATCCTCTCCCAGTACACCGGAGACTCTTCACGTCTACATGACGCCCCGCTGCCTGACCTGCCAGATCACCCTGATAAGGCTCCTCGTCTCCCAGCGTCACTCATAATCCCTGCAGAGTGATGTGGTCAGTCTGTGTGTGTGGGTGTGTGTGTGTGGGTGGGTGGGTGTGGGTGGATGTGTGTGATAGAGCAGTGGCTTGATGGCTATTCAGTGAAGAATAACAGACCATTGGTCAGTCAGGAGCAGTGCCCCCCCCCCCCCCCCCCGCGCAGATAAGCCACGGCAGTTCCATCCACCTGCGCAGCAGAGCTACTCGTTTGCCATCACTTAACCAAGTCAGGTGAAGTCAGCACACTGATATCCAGCAGCGTTGGTGCCTGCAGTAGCAACATGAGCAACATGATGACGGAGATCATGGCCTTCCTGCTGACCGTATGTGGATGGGTCCTCTCGGCCGCTACGGTTGCTATCGACTACTGGAAAGTGTCCTCCGTGGACGGGACGGTCATCACAACAGCAACGTTCTGGTCAAATCTGTGGAAGACGTGCGTGACGGACTCGACGGGCGTCTCCAACTGCAAAGACTTCCCTTCCATGCTTGCACTAGACGGTCTGTTCAGTTTTTTTCATTGATAGTATTATAATATTAAAGTATTTCATTTATAGTATTCTAGTACACTTATTCCAGATCATTTTGTTTCTTTTTATGGGCTAATGACGAATCAAAACGCAACAAATAGCCTTTGTTGAACTGAACAATCAGAGTAGGAAGGAAAAACCTGCACAACTGCAGTTGCACACACTGACATAACAGTATCTTTTGAGAAACATAGTTAGACACATGCTCCAGTGTAGATAATGAAATATTGTCTTTGGTAAGACTAAGCTTTGTAGGCTATATAGTGTCAGGCAAATACCCATAGACTTCCATTGGTACACTCTAATTTAATGCACATTGCACACCATTATATTACTTTAACATATTGCACGGAAATAAAAGTTTTTACACAATTTTACATATAGTGACAATTACAAAGGCTTTGAAAAGCAAGCTTCTTGGAAGCACATACAGATAACATGAGATTATCTAAAATATGAGAATGTCGTATTTGTTCTTGTAAACTGGAAGCTCACGGAAGGACAAATTTCTCATGAAGACTGTTGCTTGAGTTATTTGTCTGTTTGTTTGTTTAATTGTAAGTTTGTAACATGAACATGCAATACGAGGAATGATGATGGTGAATCTCTTAGTTGACTGCTACGGAGGGAAATGTGGATTCTGTGTTCTCATCATGACGTCTTGGAGAAATGAGCGTATCCTGAATCTATACACACCTTTGAAATTAGCGTATCCTGAATCTATACACACCTTTGGATTAAATTACATGAGCCTCCCTAAGCTTTGAAACCTTTAAATTGAACACGTTTTGTTTTGGTCTGTTCTCTGTGTTTCTCTCTGTGACTACCACAGGGTACATCCAGGTGTGTCGGGGTCTGATGATCGCCGCTGTGTGTCTGGGCTTCTTTGGGGCCACTCTGGCCTTGGTGGGGATGAAATGCACCAAGATCGGAGGATCTGAGACAACAAAGGCCCGGATAGCCGCTGTGGCTGGCTTCAATTTCATCCTGAATGGTAGTACTTATAAATGGCTTTGAATGATTGTAGGAGTCTGTGAGCCCTTCACTTAACTCATCCCAAGTGTGTTAAAGGATGTAAAAAGTAACGTTGATCTTTTGGGCAGGTCTTTGTTCCTTGACTGCATGCTCTCTCTACGCACACAGGATAACGTCGGAATTTTTCGATCCCTTGTTTGTCGCCCAAAAGTTAGTATTTTTCTACAGCTACATTAATCCAACAAACAGCAATATTGTGTTTTGAGCTACATCTCTCTGTACTCACAATGTTGGTATTTGATTTGTATTGTTTTTAAACATTTCATTTTGTTTTGTTCTGGTTCTGTTTATTCTTTTATATCTGTCAAGCACTTTGTTACTATGTTTAGGAAAGCGCTCGATAAATTAAGAGTATTATTGTTGTTATTATTATTATTATTATTATTATTATTATTATTATTCTCCACTCCACCAGATTTGAGCTGGGTGCAGCGTTGTTCATTGGCTGGGGCGCATCAGTTCTCTGCATACTAGGAGGCCTAATCTTCTGCCTGTCTCTCACAGAGGGCCTCAGTCTGAGGTAAGTCTGACGCATGTGCCAACTCTGGAATAGCTCTTGTGCAGTATACTTTACCAAGGCCCACTGTAAGATGACTACTATTACTGTTATTGTCCACTGTAAGATGACTACACTATTACTGTTATTGTCCTTGCTGTTGCTATCTACTGCTTTAATATATGTTGATTTAATATTGATCATTTTTATTTCAACTTACGCTTTTTTATTTCAACTATCTCACAATAATGACCACTAAATGGCCAGTTAGTAATTAATTGATAATAATTCTACACTAATGAAAATGAAAAGTAAACATATATTCTCCATAATAGGCCCATTTGTTTTAGTTGGCAAGAACACTGATGCATGTTGTGGTTCTCTCCAGACATGCTGAGCGCTACAACAGAGACGCCTCGTTCGCCTCCATACACCAGAGGCACGTCCCCTCCCCCGCCCTCCACAAGGACCCCCAGGACCAGGGGGGGACCCCCAGACAGTTTGGGAGAAACGCCTACGTTTGATGCCCGCACGGCACACACAGCAGTGCTGCTGTAGCAGGCTGAGGCCTCTTCCTGCAGCGTCTGCTCTGGAGTTCTCCTGTTTCACAAATGAGTACAGAACTGTCAGCTGAGCCTCTCCACTGCCCCAAGTCTGAGAGGAGAGAGGACTAACGCTACCTTGCTATCATCGGGGTGCCGCGACGACACTGCATGCTGGACACCATTTCAGCTTTTAGAAGAAAGGATTCAGCAACTTTGACTGACGCAGACATGCTGTCCGTGATATTGTGTGATTCATGATAAAGACTTTGTGATATTTGGGGGTGAAATATAGCATGTATCTATTTCAATCCCATCAATAACACAAATGATAGCCTATCTATTGTCAAGGTAATTTTCATTAAAAAGTCAAAAACATCAAACTTAACCTTGGTTCACCCCATTCACAAACAGAAAAGTGATTCTGGAAAATAGACATGTTGCCAATGACAATTCTGTTAGTGTGGACAAATATCTGTCCTCAAGTTGACTAATGAGCCAGGCTGTGTATGGCCATGTAAGGCCTATAGGATAGGATCATTGGATATACAGATTCTGTAGCCTAGCCTAAGTCTTACTCCTAATGACCATTCATGCTTTTGTTTTCATAAATGTTGGCTGGGATTTAGTCTATTATATGACCTGAGTTCTGAGAAGAGAACTGATTCATAGGTTCTAATCATTGAAGGGCATTTAAACAACAAGTGAAGGCCAAGTCGACGCACCCTGAGTGGGAGACGGAGGTCCAGTCAGGCTATTTATCCAGGCAAACTGGTGACAGACGTGTAGCCACATCATCCCCAATGCATGTTTAACGTCTCGTCCTGCAGCCTATCCATTGCCTACTCGAAAACTGACTCGGAAATTACTGAAGTCCCAAGAGCAGCCGTCCGTCTCCACCTGATGATAAGTGGAAACTCAATCCGCATTTCCGTTTCACTCCCTCCGGCTGATCACTTACGGCGCTGAAACATTCCCGCACAACACTTCCGTGTAGGCCTACAGGCCTTGTGTGTCCCGCCATTGCTGTTCAAGGAGAATTTGATAACAATCTAGCCTCTCCTCGATATAAACCTTTCTCGTTTTGGCGTTACCCACTGAATATGTCACGGAGGCCGCCAGATGGCGATGTTGGAGTTTAGGTCTGTCATTTAATTGTGTAGGCCTTGATTCCCCTGCTGCCTTGATTTGGTTTATGGGAGGCCTACCAATTTATTAAGGTATCAGCAAAGATTGTATGTGTTAAAATGAGATAGCTAGCTGTGTCCCCTTGTGTGTTAATCTCCTAATGACCAGTCCTATTGTTTATCAAAGAGAACAGGCTACCTGTTGTAAAAATGTAGCTTCTTCTTAAGTTAATTTGTAAAATCCTTTAGGCTTAGCTTATTGTTATTACCACTACTACTTAAGCCTGTGCACTTACTTACCCTCCTTATTGGCCTTCTGATGTTCTTAGTTGATGTGCTGCCCTGCGACACACTGAGATGCTTCTTTGTTGATGGGCCGAGTCCACCGTGCTGTAATTAATGAAAGCTGTGACGCAGTTCCCCTCTCTCTGCACTCCCTAAGATCAGCGCAGGTCAATAAGGGTCTTTCATCACGTTAGACCCTCGTTTGTTTTCATTAATAACACTGACATGGATTTATTTCTAATAATGCTAGAGGGAAAACTAAGAGTAAAAAGATAAAAGACAGCATCGGCATCTTCATGCCATAATTAATAAGCGAGGTACGCCTGGGGCATGCAAAAATAAGGCCTCTTTGTGTAATATGTCTAAAACCAGCATGACCTTGGCTCTGCATTTGACCCGCATATTTTGCCTCAGTGGAGAATGAGAGGTCGTTGGTTGAGTAATGTCAGGGCAGGCGCTGTGCTGCATGTGGCCTGGGCTCTGTGTGCTGTGGGGAGGAGGGAGAGAAGCTGCTCCTGGGCTCTGTGTGCTGTGGAGGGGAGGAGGGGAAAGCTCCTCCTCAGGTGCTCCAGTAGGCTACAAACGAAAAGGGCAAACTTTTATGATGATGTTAAATTAGGGTGACCAGACAGACGTCCCCGGTTTCAGGGGACAGTCGCCGTTTTTGGTTGCCTGTCCCCGAGAAAATACAGAAAAACGACCAATGTCTCAATGTTTTTTGAAGATAAAACTTGTATGTATTTCAATCAGATCGATAGTAAAAACAGAAAATGTCCCTGTTTTTTCCACATTTTTGGGATTATGTCCCTGGTTTTGGTCTTGGACATCTGGTCACCTTAATTTAAATTGAGCTCAAATATGAAATAGAATAGGCAAAGGAGAGATCTTGTTTTGAATTTTCTTTTCCAATATTATAATATATATAATTCCTTTACAACAAGGCTACTACTTCTCTTGCCATCCAGGCACATAAGGACTATAAACAGGCAGGCCCGCTGGAAGTGGTTGTATTAACTTGGCTTGACTAGTACTCCCATATACCTGGTCCCAGGTGAGCTGATCTAGTGTTGATGCGGTATGTACTCCCATATACCTGGTCCCAGGTGAGGTGATAGTGTTGATGCGGTATGTACTCCCATATACCTGGTCCCAGGTGAGGGGATCTAGTGTTGATGCAGTATGTACTCCCATATACCTGGTCCCAGGTGAGGGGATCTAGTGTTGATGCAGTATGTACTCCCATATACCTGGTCCCAGGTGAGCTGATCTAGTGTTGATGCAGTATGTACTCCCATATACCTGGTCCCAGGTGAGGGGATCTAGTGTTGATGCAGTATGTACTCCCATATACCTGGTCCCAGGTGAGGGGATCTAGTGTTGATGCAGTATGTACTCCCATATACCTGGTCCCAGGTGAGGGGATCTAGTGTTGATGCAGTATGTACTCCCATATACCTGGTCAGGTGAGGTGATAGTGTTGATGCAGTATGTACTCCCATATACCTGGTCCCAGGTGAGGTGATAGTGTTGATGCGGTATATACCTGGTCCCAGGTGAGGAGATCTAGTGTTGATGCAGTATATACCTGGTCCCAGGTGAGGTGATAGTGTTGATGCGGTATATACCTGGTCCCAGGTGAGGAGATCTAGTGTTGATGCAGTATATACCTGGTCCCAGGTGAGGTGATAGTGTTGATGTGGTATGTTGGGTGGGTGCATAGGTGCTGACGTAAGCATGTCCTCAGGCCATCGGAGGCAAATGTGACTCTGGGAAACTGTCCAGTCTCAGATTCACACCAGCAAGCATTCTGCTCTTTGTTTTCCTCCTTCTTATCGCACACATACATAAACACACACAAACACACACATAGGCTCTCGTGTGTGTCACACTCACACACACACACACACACGTGTGGGAGAGCAAGTTTAGATGTGAAACCCTGCCCCTTCCCTCTCTCCGTGGAACTGGCCGTCAAGGGAACCTCTCTCATTGACATGATGTGCAGACGAGGCACAGGGGCTCAGGGAGAAGTGCAGAAAAGGGTCTATTAACGCGATACAACATTCCGTCTGTAGCGTGAGCGCGTGTGTGTGTGTGTGTGTGTGTGTGTGTGCATCTGTAACGGTGTGCGGAGAGCATGAAGATCCGCGTGGTGCAGATCTGGGGTTTCTTGCTGTCGGTGAAGGGCTGGATCTACATCGCGTGCTCCATGGCCATGGAGGGCTGGAAGGTGACGTCCATCGGGGGCCAGGGCGGGAACTCCATCATCACCGTGGCCTGGTACTGGTCCAGCCTCTGGAGGTCCTGCTTCACCGACTCCACCGCCGTCACCAACTGCTACGACTTCCCCGTGCTCTGGTCTGTGGAAGGTGGGTTGGGGAACGCTTCAGGCCGTCGCCTGTGGGGCCTGGAATGCTACTGGATTGTAACTCTCAGTAATGAAGTCGCCTAATTCTTAGTATCACCATTATCTGTCTTTGAACGTCTGGCAGACAGTTCATGATTAGCAAGATAAAATGTAAGAATGAAGTGAAGTTAGAGTGTGCTTTACTATAGCTGCTAGTGGTGATATTGCTGCTCTCTCATTTCAGACCACATACAGAATGACGTGAAGTTAACGTGTGTTCACTATTGTGGTGATAATGCTGCTCTCTCATTTTCAGACCAGATACAGAATGAAGTGAAGTTAACGTGTGTTCACTATTGTGGTGATAATGCTCTCTCATTTTCAGACCACATACAGAATGAAGTTAGCATGTGTTCACTATTGTGGTGATAATGCTCTCTCATTTTCAGACCACTTGCAGATCGTGCGGGCCCTTCTCATGGGAGGGCTGGCGACTGGGATGCTGGGCTTCGTTCTGAGTCTGCTGGGGATGGAGTGCACCTACATCGGCGGCAAAGACAAGGAGAAGAACAGAACTCTCTTTGTTGGTGGAATCTGCCATGTTATTGCTGGCAAGTATTCTACTAATGTGATTTGGGGAACAAGGAATCTTAGAATGTGTTCTGTACAAGTGTGTGTGTGTGTGTGTGTGTCAGCACCAGGATGAGAGCAAGTGGTCTGACTTCATCCTTCCTTCCTGTGCAGGGATTTCCACGTCCGCTGGTTACGCAGTGTATGCTGTGTATGTCTCAGCTGAGTTCTTCAATCCTAATTTTGATGATCTAAAGTAAGATTAAATCATCACTAACTTGTTTGAATAAGCACAGTCAGTCAGTTACCAGTGGCGAATGTTTCTATGAGCTTGAAAACATATGTGTATTTCCCCCCCACAATGCTTCTAGGTATGACCTTGGCACGCCACTCTTCCTTGGGTGGGCGGGCTCTGCTTTCCACATAGCTGGTGGCGTATTCCACCTGGTCTCAGTCTCTAAGATGTGGGCTCTGGAGTACAGGTGAGCATGCATGACTCATTCACCTGTCCAGGTGCTGAGGTGTTCTATTGAGTCACATGTCAGAGTTAGGACATTACAAGACCAGAGTTTAAGACATGTTGGGACAGTATATAATCCATTTGTGCAGTAATTTCCTGTGTATTAACCGCACTGTTTATTATACAAGTGTGACGGTGATTTATACTTTTATACAGTTGGGAAATGAAGGGTCCGTACTGTAGCTTTTACAATAGCTTTGTGAAGGGTTCCTTCAGTATCGTAACTCTCACCACTAATATGGGCTGTACAGTTTACATGTGCATTTACACAGTGAAATGTTTGTGTCTAACAATGTGCCCACGTTTAACTCCGTTTGAAGACATTTTATGTAGATTCATGTGGAGACTGACGGGGTCTAAGAATATGGTTATTGTGTCCATAGCTGATGTTTCTAAGAGTGACACAAGGTACACATCTTGCTTTTGGAAACATTGGACCCGAAGCCTGTATGTTTTATAAATAATGCCTCATCTGCATTATTATTAAATATTTTGTACTGTTATATATATATTTGTACTTTGTTGACTCTATGGACCTTTGTGTCTTGAATAAAGTTGATTGATTGATTGATTGATTGATTGATTGATTGATTGATTGATTGATTGACACTGCTGTCTGTCATGTATTTGTTTTCAGCCGCACTCCTGTCTTGGTCGCTCCCCCTCAGCCTGTGGAAGAGAATGGCCCAGTCGCCTCTACAGTGTTCTCTACGGTCTCCGAGCTCTCCTCCAAAGCATCCTCTGTGTCTGAGCTGTCGTCAAGGACCAATCTTTCCACCGTTTCCGGCATCACAGAAAAGACGGGGCGCTCGTCGAAGTCCGGGCGCTCCTCAAAGTCTGGCCAATCTGTGAAGTCGAAGACGTCGGAGAGATCAGGGAAGTCCCGTAGATCAGAGGGGTCATCTCGCTCTTCACGGTCCTCCAAGTCGGGGAGAAGCTCACGGAGCACGAGATCAGATGCCTTCAGCAGTAGAGCTTGGTCAGAAGGCTCCGCAAGTGAGCGAGCTTTATTTATTAAAAACTCATACATATAGCATTCAGAAGCAGAAGCAGCACATGTACATTTGAGCACCAGGACTGTGGCTTGTGTGAGTGAAAACAACACTGAGGAACTTAATTTAAACACATCTTAAACATCAACAACATCAATCTTTTATTAGTCTGACATCAGCTAAATACAGTTTTGAGAAAGAATTATATTTGTAGATATGATACTCAAGCAGGATACATGTATGATTAAGATTTTACTGATAGCATTTGCTCACAGCCATGGGGGATCATGGGGATAACTACACTTTCTGTATTGAAAACGGTTTCCTAAATAAATTATTTATGAAAAGTATGTGCTTTGGTTTGGTTCCATTTTTTTTCCTATTCTGAACTCTTGCATTGTTGTAATTCTTTAGATTTTGGTACTTAAATGAGGACAACCACAGTCAACAGTCCAAGTGAATCTCATCTTGACAAAATCCACCTGTTTTTAGGCTCAAATTTCAGTTCATTTTTGTCTGAAATAAAGATAAAAGAAGTTGAATAAGAGAATAGCTTGCAGGATGTCCTGCACTGATGGTCATAATAATAGTAATACATTTTATTTAAAGGTGCTGTCAAGGATGACACCCAGGCTCTTATAACCTGAGGGGAGGGTGAAACAGAGGAGTTATCAATAGAAAGAGAAAAGCTGTCAGTTTTGGATAGAGTGGATTTAGTACCAATGAGGAGGACCTCGGTTTTGTTACTGTTTAGTTTAAGGACGTTTTGGGTGAACCAAGTTTTTATTTCAGAGATGCAATCAGTAAGGGAGGTGGGTGGGAGAGTGGACGAAGGCTTGCTGGAGAGGTAGATCTGGGTGCCATCCGCATAAAAGTGGAAATTCATATTAAATTTGCAGAAGATTTTGCCGAGGGGAAGGAGGTATGATGAAGAGTAGGGGCCCCAGGACAGAGCCCTGAGGCACACCTGAAGTGACAGAGGAGGGGATGGATTTAAGGGACTTTTAACTGAATGAACTGAGTGCGGCCCGAGAGGTAGGATATGAACCATTTAAACGGATTATGTGTGATGCCAATGAAAGACAGCCTGTTGAGGAGGGTGGTGTGACAAGTGGTATCAAAGGCTGCACTCGGGTCGAGGAGGATGAGCATGGTGAGGACACCAGAATCAGCTGCCATGAGGAGATCATTTGTAATTTAATAAGTGCTGTTGCAGTGCTGTGGAGTGGGCGGAAACCGGACTGGAACTGTTCATACTGGTTCTTATTGGATAAGTGAGAATGGAGTTGGGAGGCGACTGTTTTTTCAAGGATTTTGGAGATGAAAGGTAGATAGATAGATAGATAGATAGATAGATAGATAGATAGATAGATATATAGATAGATACTTTACTGATTCCCAAGGGGAAATTCAAGGCATTCGATATAGGTCGGAAGTTGTTGAAGGCAGAGGGGTCTGCACCAGGTTTTTTTTTTTCGTAATTGGGGTTATGGCAGCCGTTTTGAAGGATGTAGGAACAGTTCCAGTGGTGAGAGAGGAGTGGATGATGGCAGACATGAGGGGGGCAAGGGAGGGGAGGCTGGCTTTAACAAGTTGTGTGCCGAGGGGGTCAAGTTGACAGGTGGAACGTTTGGCTTTCTGAATGAGTCCTGTTCTGAGAGAGTGGGGAGCTGGAAGGAGTATAATGAGTGTGTGGAAGGGTGAGAGTCGGGTGGGATGCTGAGGGCTTGTTACAAGGTGCTGGTGAATATTCTGTTAACTATGTGTTTGGCATGGAATGGGAAAGAAATCCACACAGCCAATGAGAAAATATTCAGAGGTAACATTCAGCGTCCACCCTAATCATGCGGACAATCAATGCTAGCACACAATATCAGGTCAGGTAAAAAAAAGGAAAGTCATTGATTACTGTAGTTAGATTACTCTATAATATTAATCAGAACTACAACATAACATCTCCAATAACAAAACTCCAAACAATTCTGATAAACTGCATGACCTTCAAATGTCCTTGTCACATCCTGTCATAATAAAACCTGTCCACGTGTTGATACCTGTTCTTCTACAGATGGTGATCTCATCTGAAACCTTACACTGTTGTGGTGAGAGTCAGATATGATCTTGGGAACTCCAAAAAGCTGACGATGCGATGAACAGCAAGAGGCTGACCGAGCCCTGGTGGTTAGGTTACATCATTGAGTTGTTCCAGAGGCGATGTGCAGTCCTCCACTGTCCACAGTTCAGACAAACTGCTCCATGTTAACAGCCTCCGTTCTGTAGCGAGTCCCACCGCATCCTCGACACCATGCAGTACAGGACGCTGGTGATGTACATGGAGA
The DNA here is from genome assembly GCF_963854185.1 of Sardina pilchardus. NCBI lineage: Eukaryota > Metazoa > Chordata > Actinopteri > Clupeiformes > Clupeidae > Sardina > Sardina pilchardus. The sequence continues at coordinate 1,475,836 of NC_085016.1, forward strand.
TCGGCTGTTTCGTCTCGTGCCTCTGCGGCTGGATTCTCATCTGCTCCACGTTGGCTATTGAGTACTGGACCTGGTCTGAGGTGGGCAGTGTGGTGCTGACCACCTCCAACTACTACTCAAACCTGTGGATGGACTGCATCTCGGACACCACCGGGGTGTCGGACTGCAAGTACTACCCTTCCTTGCTGGCTCTCTCAGGTGAGACAACTCTTCATCTGTTAGGCCTACCTGTTGAATTAGTGTAAAAAAAATGACTAGATGAAGATCAAAATAAAAAGTGTGGAACAATCCCAACCAATATTCAGTTTTATGTGAAGGCACATGTGAAATGACTTGGCAGGAGGCATTTGGTCTCATTTCAGAAGTGACTTGGCAGGAGACTTGGTCTCATTTCATAAATGGCTCCTACAGACTTGTACTCTTCCTATCCCACCTCGGCAGTGTTTCTGCACGTGTGCCGAGCGCTGGCCATCGTGTCCGTGATCCTGGGCTTCTGGGCGGCCGTGCTCGCCCTGATTGGAATGAAGTGCACCAAGATAGGAGGGTCAGAGATGGCCAACGCCAGGGTCACTTTTGCTGCAAGCGTCACCTACCTTGCCTGTGGTAAGCCATAGCCAAAGGCAAAATAATAATAATATTGATAATAATATTGATAATAATAAGCTTTATTTGTATAGCACCTTTCATACGAGTGCAGCTTTACATTTAAAGTGCTTTACATTTGGAACATGTAACGCAATAGTACACATGGGTGCTAGCCCATTACTTTATAATCATTACATATCTATAAAGGCATACTTTTGATTTATTCACACCACAGGGCTAAGTAATATTTGATTCCATGACATTGTCTTCTCACTGCCCTTCTCGTCCGTCCATGCTCTTGTAGTTTCAGTTTATGTAACTTTGTCTGTGGGCCTTGTGTGTTTGTTTGTAACTTATGTATCTATGTGAAATCATGAGAGGTTTTTAAGTGTCTTGATGAGCACTACGAAAATTAAATGTATTATTACTACAATCTTATGTTTTTTTCTCTCAAGAGTTGATTCCTCCCATCTTGCAGGGTTTTCTGGAATGATAGTCTACTCCTGGTGGGGGAACAAAGTGCGCTCCGAGTTTGTAGATCCAAACTTCAGAGCCCAGAAGTGAGTAAATGCACTATGGACAAAGTTAACTACGAAGACTATCAAGAGTTACACTGCTCCATGAACAGAAATGTCTACTAAAGCATCTTTTAAATGTCCTATCTCCTTCAGATTTGAAATAGGAGCAGCTGTGTTTATTGGGTGGGGCGGATCCTGTCTGGTCATCGCTGCTGCTTCAGTCATGTGTTACTTCTCAGGACGAGAGGTCTTCTATAAAAAGTAACACTAATACAATAGAATTTAACTTCAACTTTATTATTTACACACACACACACACATACACACACACAATGGCTATAACCAATCTGTAATATGATTTCAGTATACTGTCATGTTGATAATACAATAGATCTCATACAATTCTTTCCTCAAAACCTCTTTTCATTAGTGGACAGAAACAACCCAGAAGTCAACCCAGGTCCTACGCTGCGGGGCGGCCCAGGTCCTACGTCACAGCGCGCACACGGACGTACATGCTGCCGGGATCGTCCAGGCCTGCGCTGACCTTCTCGGATTCTCCCAGGCGGACGCCGAAGCCCACTCCGGTTCCGCCGCTGTTCTCCGGGCAGGTCAGCCTGGCGAGCCAGGAGACCCGCAGCTCTAGAACCAAGTCGCCGCGCAGCCGCGACTCATTCGTCTGAGTGCTGCTGCTCCACAACAACAACAACAACAACAACAACAACGACAACAACAACTCGGACTCGTTTGTCTGAGTGCTGCTGGTCCACAACAACAACGTGAGTCTGTAAAGACTCGGACGGTAGCAGCACTCCTATTGGCTGAGGAGGCCATGTCAGTAAGAGGCCTTTTCACCTCTAGTTCTGAACATTACCTGCGTGGATTTCATTGCCAAATCATTTTGTATGTATTTAAAAAGAAATGTTCTGTCTGTTAGTATAAAGTGCTAAAAAAAGCTTCTCTCATAAAAAAATAATCATATTTCTACATGATACACCATATTTACAAAATCTACAGAAAAATATCATCTAAACATCAGGATTGACACAAATCTATAGATGGCAAATGCAAATATGAAGTATTTATTGTTTGTGTGTGTGTCTGTGGGGTGGGATGACTGGGACTGAGTGTAATTTATGGTCTGTAAGAAATAAAACCAATTCATCTTCCTATTGATCTTTGACCTATGACCTATTCATCTTCCTATTGACCTTTGACCTATGACCTATTCATCTTCCGAACTGCTCCAGTCGCTGACGGACACCAGACTGCTCTTCAGAGTGCTTCCTGTGCCGGCCTCCGTCAGGCCTGAAAAAGAAACCAGAAAGCGCTTTAGCCGTTTGCCATCACATTATTGTTGACCTTTAGTGTCAGGGTTAAGGCCAATTCATAGCTCCAGGTGACTGGTGTGACTCCATAAACTATGACATGAAGTCGTCATGAAACAGCGCAAATATTGTTGCATAGTCTGATTGGATATCAACCCAAAGTTCTTTTTTAAAGTCTATTTTTTTGCTTTACATACTGTAGGGTTACGCGACGTCTGTCAGTAACAATACGACACACGTCACCTGCACTATAAATCGACCATTATTCTCTTAAACTTAAAACCACTACTAAACACAGCAGCTTTTCCCCCCCTGTGTCCAAACCACGTACCAGGTTTTGGGCTGAGGCCAGGGGAGGGACCCCACACGCTCGTGCTGGAGGAGTCCAGAGTCTTCTGCACCAGGGTGAGGCTGGAGTTGGGCTTAGAAACGTCGTCCAGAGATGAGATGTCCCAGTCGTCGTCATCATCATCATCATCACCCTTCCCGTTCTGAAATACATAACACAAACGTGACATGCTGATTTATCGCTGTTCTCTCACATGCTAATGTGCCAACTGCATAAATCTGACGATGAATGGTTTGTAACGAGACTGAGAAGAGCGTGAGGGTGTGTGGTTATGGAAGTTATGGAAATGACTGAACAGCATAACGTGAAGTTATGGGAATGACTGAACAGCATAACGTGAAGTTATGGGAATGACTGGACAGCATAACGTGAAGTTATGGGAATGATTGAACAGCATAATGTGAAGTTATGGGAATGATTGAGCAACAGCATAACGTGAAGTTATGGGAATGACTGAGTAACAGCATAATGTGGGGTTATGGGAATGACTGAACAGCATAACGTGAAGTTATGGGAATGACTGAGCAACAGCATAATGCGGGTCCGACTCTCAAAAACTCAAATTTGATCACAGTTTACACTGTGGGATCTCAGGTCAGGTGAAGAGTCAATCTGATCAAACCTAAACACATCGTCGGTTCCCCAGGATAGTGAGTACTTGTTCTCTTTGCTGATGTAGGCTTCACTAAGGCTAGCTTCCATAACACATGGCATCTCTCTCTACACCTTACTGGACTGCTACACAATAACAAACAGCAGACACATCAGTGACAGAAGAACGCGTACCTTGAGTTCTTGCACCACCTCCTTGCTCTTGGGAATAGATTTCATGCTATTGTGGGTCCCAAAGTAATTTGCTGTGTTGATGGTGTTGATGCTTCCTGCCAGTTTAGCCGGCCCCTGGTCCGCCAGCTGGTTCTCCAGGTTCCTTGTTAAGTCTTTCACATGATGGCCTGGAGGGACATCAAATTGAATTTCCGTTTAACAATATTGTATAAAGTTAAGATGATGGACTTTTTAACCACACTATAGGTAATTCAGTTAATACTGTATTTCTTATTGTATATTACATTACATTACAATTGGATGACACTTTTTAACCAAAGTGTATATCTTTAGTAGAGGTAGCATTGTAAATAGGGGTGTAATGCATCCCTGACGGAGTCAGAGAGAGAGAAGAGAAGAGAGAGATAGTCTAACAGGGGAGCTACACCAGATGCGTAACTGAAGCGTTCCGTTCGCGACGCGTAAAATCCATTTTAGAAGATGGGTCTATTTTTTTCGAATGTACGTGCCACTGTCGCGTCTGGTGTAGCTACTTCCATTGACTACAGTGATAATTAACTGCTGCGACCGGCTGCAACATACGCGTCGCGAACGGAACGCTTCAGTTACGCATCTGGTGTAGCTCCCCTGTAAGAGAGAGAGAGAGAGGGAGAGAGAGAGCGTGTCTGTGAAGAGTACATCCGTACCAAGAGCCTTGTGTCCAGGCGTCCTGCGGCTCATGGGACTGGAGTTCTGCTGCTGCGTGCTGATCTCCTCCAGATCGCTGCCCTCGGTCCAGCCTCCGTCGCGCTCCACCGCAGCGCTCGAGCGCTCTCTGCACACCAGCACCTGCGGAGCGAGTGCCCTGGGGACGGCCACGGGCTGGCTTCCCACGCAGGAGCTTCTCTTTGAGCTCGGAGGCACCAGCCCTTCCTCAGACTCATCATCTGAACTGACCTGATGTGCCCTAGTGAATGACATAGGAACGCAAGAATATTATTACCTAGAGAACGACATAAGAACGCAAGAACATTATTACCTGACAATTATTACCTATTATTACGGATTTTTTAAGTATTTTGAATGATGCTATTTATCCTAGATAATATGATCACATACAAAGATCCATCCACAACCAATGAGTCTTTAGTTAGTGGAGTATATGGTCATCTGTAGAGAAGACACTTACTTAGGTGTGGAGGTGCTGGGTTGGGCTTTTGTCCTGGATATGCTGGATGCTTTTGGGGTCTGCAACTGTTTGGCTGGAGCATCTGAAATCGTCCGACTTCCTTGAGACCACAGGCTACTGGACATGGTCCTTGGCAGAGCCACTGAAAACACAGAAATATACACACACATGTGACAAAACACACAGAATATACAGTTCATACACAGGTGACAAAACATGCAGAAATATACACACACGTGTGACAAAAACACACTGAATATACATACACGTGTGACAAAACACAGCCATTTTGGCAGACACGGTTTCATGAATCACGGATTATGAAAATGGTAGATAAACAAAAAACAGTAGCAACTATGAATGTTTGGATTTATTTCGAATGTCAGTTCTTCATACAATACTATGTTCTTTTTTTACACTTGTGTTATGTGTGGGGTTGTCAAGTGCAGAACAGCAGCGCTGTAAACATAAACACATTCTAAACATAATGCGCTAAATAAGACGTGTACCTGGAGCGTCTCTTGTCCTGCGCTGCTTCTCTGGGGCGGAGCTGCAGCCCGCTAGTCTGTCCTGCACCCTCTGGTCCAGTCGGAGTGACAGCTCCGCTCGGACGCGCTGGTGCCGAGGACCGTCCACGACCAGACAGCTCCGCTTCTGACGAACCTCCATCGTGAGGCGGTTATATTCTCCTTGAGAGAGGCCTCGTGTTTCCTGAATAACGTTTATTCATTTATTTATTTTTTTACAGATGCTAACTAGTGCCATAACTATGTAATAAAACATGCATGGCTACATTAGCTATTTTATAGGGTACAGGAAATCAGAACTTACTGATGAAATGTGTTAGCGTTAGTGAATCAGTACTTACTGATGTAATGGGTTAGCGTTAGCGAATCAGTACTTACTGATGTAATGGGTTAGCGTTAGCGAATCAGTACTTACTGATGAAATGCTTTAGCGTTAGCGAATCAGTACTTACTGATGTAATGCGTTAGCGTTAGCGAATCAGTACTTACTGATGAAATGCGTTAGCGTTAGCGAATCAGTACTTACTGATGTAATGGGTTAGTTAGCGTTAGTGAATCAGTACTTACTGATGAAATGTGTTAGCGTTAGTGAATCAGTACTTACTGATGAAATGTGTTAGCGTTAGCGAATCAGTACTTACTGATGTAATGGGTTAGCGTTAGCGAATCAGTACTTACTGATAAAATGCTTTAGCGTTAGCGAATCAGTACTTACTGATGTAATGCGTTAGCGTTAGCGAATCAGTACTTACTGATGAAATGCGTTAGCGTTAGCGAATCAGTACTTACTGATGTAATGGGTTAGCGTTAGCGAATCAGTACTTACTGATGTAATGCGTTAGCGTTAGTGAATCAGTACTTACTGATGAAATGCGTTAGCGTTAGCGAATCAGTACTTACTGATGTAATGCCCAGAGAGTGAAGCTCATCCCCAAGGGTCTGTTCCACGATCTCTCTCATCTCTCGCTTGGCCGCTGGGTTCTTCAGGAACTCTTTCACCCTCTCCTGAACCTCAAGTGAAATGGTTTTCTTCTCTGATATGCTTGAAGAATCTGCAAAATCAAACACACGTTTACGACTTGTGATCTTCACTCTGGCCAATTGTGAGTAATGGCGAGCACTGCCTTTTATAGCAGAACAAACATCACAGCGCAGAGGCACATGGTCGATATTCAGATGGTCTCTTATGAGCACTGATGGGAAGGACACGAGGTGAACACAGACAGAGGTCATACATGACCTGTCCAGGGTTCCCACTCTACCCACTCTTCCCCCTCTACATCAAATGGACAATTCCATGACCTTTCCCTGACAACCCCCCCCCCTGAAATTCCATGACTCATTATATACTGTAATTAATAGAACAATATACTGACCAATGATTTCAGAGCGCCAGCGTAGCATTCATACTTTTTTAGAGTGAGATGAATAAATAGGCATTGAGTAGACAGAGTTGGGCTACTCAAACAAGCAGTACAGCCAGAGAGGGTTAATGAGCACTGAGTAATGAAGGACCTTTGGTGAAGCTAATCAGCAGATATACACAAATGCTGTGTTTTGGAAGTACATTTTTAACTGCTACAACAAAATTCCCTAATATTCTATGACTTTGCCTTAAAGATGATAAAATTACAGCAACTTTCCATGTTTGGAATAGACTTCCGAAAATTCCATGATATTCCAGAAATCTCATGACCCGTGGGAACCCTGGCTGTCTTACGTGGCAGGAGTAGAGGTGATATCGCAGCACCAAGCAACATGCACACATGGACATCAAAGCATTCCGCACCATTACAGATGAAGCCCATCGTGAAATAAAATATGAGGTTTGCACAGGCCACGGAATGAGACCATGCATTCGGAAGACAGCATGCCACGGGGAGCAGGCCGGTTACCTCGGTCCTCGTCTGAGAGCTCCACTATGGGGTCCAGCTTTGGGAGCACCAGGGGGTGCTCTGATTGACAGGAGCACAGGGAGGTGGGACAACAGCACGGAATTTTAGGTGAGGGTTCTACAGTGGAATACTACCAGGTTTTGCTGTTCTAATGGGGGGTCTACAGGTGACACTGTGCCTAATATGGCAAAGGTGGCCACTTACCATGCATGGCTGGCTGGACTTTGGGTGCTGGGTCAGTGACTAATGAGAGAGAAGAACACGGTGAGCTTTATGACATAGGACAGTGTAGACCAGAGCCATATAAAGAGAGAGTTGCGACAACCCGGGTACAGAAAATTCGGTTTGTGACGTGGTTCGTGTAACTTTAAGTAGTTCAAATAGTTCTTGGAAGCGATTTTGACTGTTCGTTAGAATCATAAAATAACCGTCTTTTACTGTCTGTTAACGAGTGTTCGATCCTAACTTCCGGGAACTATTGTTGAGAAAATATGGAACATTAGCGTCAATGGAGTTGTCGCAACTCTCTCTTTATATGGCTCTGGCGTAGACTAGACAATTTAGGATAAGGTGTCACAATATCCCAATGCTGACAGACACTGAAATTCTAGACTGTAGGTGTACATGTACATACCTTCATGTTTCACAACAATCGTAGGAGGGTTTGCAGAAACCTTCTTCACCTGTGGGGCCATCAAAGAAAACGTACATTTCTTTTAATCCATTATTTTGATCTTAACTATTCCAAGTGTTGACAATATTTAATTTACCTTATTTTAACTTCTCACTATTCTGTCCTCATAGTGTCTATTCTAACAAATAGGTGCTATGCCCACTGAGAAGTCTACCTCTTCACTGTCCTTAAAGGGCCATTCACACGATAACTATAATGATTACTATAAACAAATATCGATTTCGTTAATATGAATAACGACGTTCACACATAAACTATAAAGATAACCACATGAAGAACAATATCATTCGGGATCATTTTCAGAACGATTTTGACAACGATAAGAAGCTAACAGCCAATCAGAACCCATCTCATTTTAGCCATCGCATTCATTAACACGGAGAGACGTATCGTTGCTTATCGTTGTTCTCCATCACATTCATTAACAGAGAGACGTATCGTTGCTTGTCGTTGTTCTCCATCACATTCATTAACACGGAGAGACGTGTCGTTGCTTGTCGTTGTTCTTGGCATGAGTGCCCCTTCGGAGGGCAGGCTGGTGCCCAAGCTGGTAGTGATGGCTGGGATTAGTCCAGCTGGGGCCCAAGTTAAAGAGCTTAGAAAGGACTCATCGCAGCAGTAGAGTAAACAAGACTGGGGGTAAGGATGGGCCACCAGCAACTGGGGGTAAGGATGGGCCACCAGCGACTGGGGGTAAGGATGGGCCACCAGCAACTGGGGGTAAGGATGGGCCACCAGCGACTGGGGGTAAGGATGGGCCACCAGCGACTGGCATGTTTGTACAATGTGATGTCTCTTCAAAGAGATGGACTTATACAAATCAAACAAACAAGGCCAAAGTCAGCAATTAATTAAGTTATTATTACAGCAGCTACACACAGTATATTTAGCTTTCTACATCTAGCTAGCTTATGACAGAGTTGCTCCTTTGTGTCTGAACAGGCGTTTGCTAAGGATCACAAACACCCTTTACTAGCATCTGTACAATAGAACACCATGTGACAGATGGCTTTATTTGGAAAACAATATATATTCCTTTTATATTTGACTGCTGTCCAACATGGGCCATTCATATGATTTGGATGTAACAAGGAACAGATAGGTCTACGGCAAGCCCAAGAGATCACAATGCTGGACAAGAGAACAAACAATTTTCTAATGTCCCCGAGGAGTGTGCTTAATGCAGCTGTTTCCCATGCTCAATGTCCAGGGTGAACCTGGGTAAACCTCTAGCAGGAAAAGCAGCCTGCGTTTAGGAAAAACAGCATTAGCTGTGTAACTGTGTTGGAGGAGAATGGACTCTGAAGACCACAGTCATTAAGGCTCATCAACATCCTCCGTCATATCTGAGGAGCGATACGACTGCGGAAGGTCCAGCTGGCGAGGCTAATGCAGGATATCCTGAACAAGTTATCTACGTCCTGTGCACAGCGCTCGACTGACCTGCGGGGCCTGATGGCGAAGCTCCTTTCCCTGCCGCAACGGCTGATTGGCCACTCGCTCCGTGACCTGCGGGGCCTGATGGCGAAGCTCCTTTCCCTGCCGCAACGGCTGATTGTCCAGTCGCTCCGCGGGTCTACGACTCTGCTCAGCCAGACTCTTCTGCAGGCGGCGCATGTCCCCGTTCAGCTGAGGAGACATACGGTAAACAAGGATAATGTTTTCAATAAATGTTTTCACGCGTAATGGACAGTGTGCGGAATTCTCTCTTTTAATTATAACTGGTTAACCTACTCCAACGCACATGTCCCCACAAAAGAGGTGTGCAAAAGCGCTGGTAAACTAAGTTATCAGAGACACTCAAAGCTGTTGACCTTTACATTTATTCATTTGGCAGACACGTTTATCCAAAGTGAATTACAGCAATCAAATAACATTTAAGCTATTAACATTTAAGCATTTTAACAATTAAGCTAATTAAAGCTGTTAGATGCAATTATCTATTTTCAAAACGTACAAACCCTGGCCCATGCCTGAATTTAAACCCAGTGGGTGAGAATTGTAAGGCCTGCATTAAACAAGGAAAATGCTTCTGAACCCAGAGATTTAAAACTCTAGTCTACAGGCTATGTACACAGATGCTATAGAATCCTTCATACCTGATTCTTCGCGGTCTCATGTTCCTTTTGGATTTTCAGCAATCTGTCAGTCCACTTCTCTTCCTGTATAATGATACATAGATAGCAATAAGCACACTACAGTAATTTCTTGTGTATTACCGCATTAAGCCGCAGGACAGTATTTCATGCGAGTTAAAAGCAACAACCCCATATTAATACCATATTAACTGCTCAGGTGTATCAACCTCATAGCTGAAGGAATTTAGCAAAATCAACGTGTAAGACGCGGCTAATAGTGGGGATATTACGGTAGTCCATAATAATAACAGATGTATGACATAAGCAGCTCTATGTGGCTGCAGGTCTTATGGGAATGCTGATGTGGCTGCATGTCTTATGGGAATGCTGATGTGGCTGCATGTCTTATGGGAATGCTATGTGGCTGCATGTCTTATGGGAATGCTGATGTGGGAATGCTGATGTGGCTGCATGTCTTATGGGAATGCTGATGTGGGAATGCTGATGTGGCTGCATGTCTTATGGGAATGCTGATGTGGCTGCATGTCTTATAGGAATGCTGATGTGGCTGCATGCCTTATGGGAATGCTGATGTGGCTGCATGTCTTATGGTCATGCTGATGTGGCTGCATGTCTTATGGGAATGCTGATGTGGGAATGCTGATGTGGCTGCATGTCTTATGGGAATGCTGATGTGGCTGCATGTCTTATGGGAATGCTGATGTGGGAATGCTGATGTGGCTGCATGTCTTATGGGAATGCTGATGTGGCTGCATGCCTTATGGGAATGCTGATGTGGCTGCATGTCTTATGGTCATGCTGATGTGGCTGCATGTCTTATGGGAATGCTGATGTGGGAATGCTGATGTGGCTGCATGTCTTATGGGAATGCTGATGTGGCTGCATGTCTTATGGGAATGCTGATGTGGGAATGCTGATGTGGCTGCATGTCTTATGGGAATGCTGATGTGGCTGCATGTCTTATAGGAATGCTGATGTGGCTGCATGTCTTATGGGAACGCTGATGTGGGAATGCTGATGTGGCTGCATGTCTTATGGGAACGCTGATGTGGGAATGCTGATGTGGCTGCATGTCTTATGGGAACGCTGATGTGGGAATGCTGATGTGGCTGCATGTCTTATGGGAATGCTGATGTGGCTATGCTGATGTGTCTGCATGTCTTATGGGAATGCTGATGTGTCTGCATGTCTTATGGGAATGCTGATGTGGGAATGCTGATGTGGCTGCATGTCTTATGGGAATGCTGATGTGGCTGCATGTCTTATGGGAATGCTGATGTGGGAATGCTGATGTGGGCTGCATGTCTTATGGGAATGCTGATGTGGCTGCATGTCTTATGGGAATGCTGATGTGGCTGCATGTCTTGTGGGAATGCTGACCTGCGCCTGCAGCTTCTGCTCCAGAGTGACGATCTCCTGCTGGTGTTTGCCGCGCTCGCCCGGCGCGTGTGTGTCCTCGTGAGCGTCTGGGCGCGTGGTCCTCCTCTTCGTCTCGCGTTGCGTGGTCCCCTGCGTCCCCTCTTGAGCCCTGGACACCAGCTCGCGGTTGGTCTCCTGGACCTTTGCTAATTGCTAAGGAATAGTGTGCCATAACAGTAAGCAATAAGCCCCGAGAGGCCGCCGTTTGCACTGATCTTAGAGCAGCTGAGGGGGATTTTAGGCGCTCCACTTGCGCCTCGTGCCTAACAACACCCCTTAGCTGTCCTATGATCAGTGCAAACGGCGGCCTTTCGGGGCTTATTGCAGAAAAATGCTACAAGAGGCTTCAAACTGTTCCTGTCAAATGTTCCACCCAAATAAGAACTTCATCACAATCATTAGCTCTCAGAGCTGGGATAGTGTGCAGTCGCCGGAGAGTTGTTGGCTCAATTCCCGGCTTCCACCGTTGTGCCCTTGAGCAAGGCACTTAACCCCAAGTTGCTCCAGGGACAATGTAATGACAATGTAATCCCTTGTAATATAGTTGACATACGTCAAGTCACTTCAGATGAAATAAATGTCTGGTAAATGTAATGTAATTAACATCACGTTATGATGAAAATAAAACTACTATAATAACACAACCTTAATGGAGGCCTGTGACAAGTTTGACAAGGGCTAATGACAACAGGTGCACTTCAAACCTCAACTTCAAAGACAATCATCTGTTATGACCTCATGTTTCTTTATTTCCTGCTTTTTTCTCCCTTTGTAGCTAATTATGTTGACTTTACTGTTATTGAGAAAGTATCATAAATAAAAAGTTGTATAAAAAGCCGTTCACCTGCTCCAGCAGCGTGTTCTTGTGATAGAGCGTATCAACGTCTCTCTGACAGTGCTGCCTGATCTCCTCTATCCGTCGCTCCATGGTCCTCCTCTCGTCCGCCTTCCACTCCTCCAGGTCCCGGATCAGCTCCTCCTGCCGCTCATTCAGATCTCTCTCCTGCAGGACACAGACACACTTATCATCAGGAGTTCAGGACACAGACACACTTATCATCAGGACAGATCTCTCTCCTGCAGGACACAGACACACTTATCATCAGGACACAGACACACTTATCACCGGGACACAGACACACTTATCACCAGGACACAGACACACTTATCATCAGGACAGATCTCTCCTGCAGGAGACAGACACACTTATCACCGGGACACAGACACACTTATCACCGGGACACAGACACACTTATCATCAGGACACAGACACACTTATCATCAGGACACAGACACACTTATCATCAGGGCAGATCTCTCTCCTGCAGCACACAGACACACTTATCACCGGACACAGACACACTCATCATCGCGACAGCAATAGTCATAACACCTCAATTGGGTGACAAAACTATGAATTTGCAGAACTCTGATGCTAATTAGTCTTTAGAAGCAAATTAGCAAGAATGTCTGTGAGCATGAGAGATAGAGAATGAAAGAAGTGTGTATGTAAGTGTGTGTGTGTGTTGACGAGCGAGTGGTCACCTGAGTAGCCTTGGCCACGCCGGCCTGCTGCTGCGTGTCCAGCTGAGAGCGGGTCAGCGAGAGCTGCTCCTTCAGCCGCTCCATCTCCTCCTGCAGACGCACACACTGCACCTTCTTCTGCCCGTCCGTCAGGAGCTCTGAGCGGAGACAGGTTCATATGATGTCACACATCTGTTCTTACTCCCGAGAGCAGATACGGCTCTTAACAGTGGAGTACGGACGAGCTTTACAGTAAAGGGACTCACTGATATCATAATCCTCCAGGTGTCTGCGCTGCATATGACCCTGCAGGAACGTGGCGTTCATGAACGCTTTGTCACAGTGGTGGCACTGAAAGAGAAACACATCACATCCTGTTATAGACTGATAGACTGATGAACAAAACACAAAAACACAACACAAACACATCACTAACACATCACTAACACATCATATTTACACAGTGCCTTTCAAGGCACCAAAAGAGCTTCACAGTGAAGGGGGAACCTCACTAACCACCACCCATGTGTAGAACCCACCTGGGGAACCTCACTAACCACCACCCATGTGTAGAACCCACCTGGGGAACCTCACTAACCACCACCCATGTGTAGAACCCACCTGGGGAACCTCACTAACCACCACCCATGTGTAGAACCCACCTGGGGAACCTCACTAACCACCACCCATGTGTAGCACCCACCTGGGGAACCTCACTAACCACCACCCATGTGTAGAACCCACCTGGGGAACCTCACTAACCACCACCAATGTGTAGAACCCACCTGGGGAACCTCACTAACCACCACCCATGTGTAGCACCCACCTGGGGAACTTAACTGAACTTATGTTGGGAATTTATCCAGGACACTGGGAAACCTCCCACTTTTTGCGATGTGTCATGGGATCTTAAAGTCGGTTTAACTTCTAATCCTAAGGACAGTGGCGATGGTTAGTGAAGTTCTGTTACCACTAGGAAACACGCACAAATGTTCCCGTTCCCGAAATATCAAGTGCCATGTCCAACAGTGGAAACCCCCCTTTGAGTACCTAGATACAAGGCAGCTGCTGCTGTTGTTGTTGTTGTTGTTGTTGTTGTAAACATACGGCTTTAACACGGTTTAACATGTCATATGAAGGATGCAGATGTGAACTGATTGAGCTGTTTTGCATCATTCTTTTAAAAAAACACCAGATGCATTACAGGCCAGTCTATCCTCTCTGTTGCACAGCACGGCTTGGCTTACTGCTAGGCTACATCATCATAATCTGCTGTATCACCATGATAACCTTCTAAATCTGATAAAAACCAATGAACCCAATAAAAACAAATGAATTCTTCTATCAGAAAAAGCCACGAAAAATCACCTATCACACATCACACTCAACACTGAACTGTGAACAGCTGCTGCCCAAACTAAATGTCTGACATACTATCTGTGATTGAGCGAGTGAGTTTGTTGGGTGTGTGAGCACCACTGGCTGATAATGGCATTAGAGAGCGTTCTTTGTGTGGATAAATGCAGTAGATTGCTTAATGGCCCAAATCATCTGTGAAATTACATTAGAGACTGAAGACAGAGAGCACATATGGGAAATTACCTCCTTAAAGGCCTAAAAGTCTTAAAACAACACAACAATTTGCAATTTGTCAAAACAAATTGGTCTCAAATAAATCACATCTTGGGTCTCAAAAGACAAACACATATTACTGCCACTGTTTAACCATTTGCTCAACTGAATGGCTGAAATTGCACACACACAAGTAGACCCCTGTAGATAATAACAGTTGGCGTTTGAGCAGAGTTAGCTCTGGTGCGTGTGTGTGTGTCAAACACCAATAGTTCCGACAGCAGCGGCTGCTCATGAGCAAAAAGGTCAACGCAGGAAAGCGCTAGCCAGAGAGGTCTCCAACAGAGGAGGAAGACGCGGCATCTTGAGTGATTTAAGAGACCCAGCGGTGAGGGGGGAGGGGCGTGTGTTTAGCACCCTTAAGTACAAAGGGATTGTGCCGCTGTTGTCACCCGCCGACACCATCTGCTCCCCCCCCGTTCCCAATGCTGGGTCTGAATGACGCTATTCATAATTAGCTGTATGTGTGTGTGTGTGTGTGTGTGTGTGTTCACGGACACTATGGCATGGGCTGCATCTCCCGAACAGAGACAGACAAAAACATCAGCAGTGGATAAAGCCAGTGGGTCTAAATCAGCGTGCAAAGGCCTATTTTGAGGAGTGCACTGTGTTTTTTAATACAGGCTCATGAAATAGGCTACAGGGCTATTTTTAGACACAGGCTTCTTAATTGAAAAGCTCAGTCAACATCATATGAGCATATGCCTATCGCTGTGCTCTCAGCTCAGCACTCTGTAGAGGAAAAATACGGCCATAAAAATGAACACCGTTGTTAGAGCCTATAGTAATATGTGCAATATCATTTATAATCAGTAACCCTTAAGTCAGCGTGCCTTGGTGTTTGGGTTTGACCTTTTGTGCGCCTTAGACCCATAAAGGCTGAGAACCTCTGGAACAGGTTATGCTTCGCTGCTGGGCAATAGAACACTATTTAGTGACCTGAATGGTGGGGATGTGCCAACAGGGTTCCAGTGGCCTAGTTAAATAACGTTCCTAAGTAACCTGCGAGAGAGAAGTCCGACACACCAGACACACACACACACACACACACACACACACACACACATACACATACACACACACACACACACACACACACACACACACCAGACACACACACACACACACACACACACACACCTTGAAGTAGCCCGTGAGGCCGGTGCTGATCATGGCTTGCTGCGAGGCGATGATCTTCTTCCTCTGCTTGAGCTCCTCTTTGAGTGCCTTCAGCTCGTCGGCGCTGTTGCGGAGCGCGAGGTGCGCCTGCTCCTTCTCGCCGCGCTCGGCCTGCGCCCTCTCCTCGGCCGCCTGCAGGGCGGCGCTCAGGTAGTCCTGCGAGTGCAGCAGGTACTCCACCGTCAGCTGCGACAGCCGGAAGAGCTTCAGCAGCGCCCCGTCCACGGGCGCCTGGCACCGCTGGCACCGCTCGGCCTCCACGCTGCAGAAGGTCACGCCCGCGATGTGCTCCTGCAGCGTCTGGAAGTCCAGCTCGCTCGCCACGCGCTCAACGTCCAGCGCGCCCAGCCGACGCCAGTCCACGCTCTCGCGCCGCGTGCGGAACCTGAAGGGCGGGAGCGGCACGGCAGCGGACGAGGCGGACGAGGCGGAGGCTTGGGTGGACATGGTGCCCACTGAGCCTGTGTGCTGGCTGTGCCCGGACTGGTGGCTCTGAGGAGAGCTGAGCAGCGAGGGGATCCCCACAGATGTCTGGGCACCCTGGCCGTCCACCTGATAAGGGTAGTAGATGTTGTTGAAGAAAGGCTGTAAAGAGAAAAGAATAAGAGAGGCTATTAGGATTACAGACAAAAGACCACAGGAAAACGTTGGGATATACTGTATATATTACTCAAAACGTCTTCGAGGACAACGATGAAACCTTAATACAGTCTATGAATGAAACGCGATGTTTCAATATGGGAACGATAGTATTTACATTAGCCTAAGCAAAGAGCCGAAATTCGACGCCTCCACAATAACATACCCTTGTCTTAAGAAATACAACGCAATCGCTGAAAGGACGCAGAAGACAACATTGATGACAGCAATCCGGTATCTTTTTCAACACAATGGCAAAAGCATGTTGTTCAGCCTCGGTGTGGTGGTCTTACCATCTCAGCCTCTCTTCTCTGCTATGACAATCGCGCGAGCTAGCGCCTGACGGCGACTCCGAGGCTGTGCGTCCTGTTGGTCACCATGGAAACAAACATAAGCGTGTGAGCACAGGCACCAGCAATGCAAACAATCCTACAAGCAATTAAACATTATCTACCTAACTAGCAAAGCATGGCTGGAAATAAATGTTTAAGAGAGGCAACATTAATGTAAGACCTAAAAAAAAAAGATTGCTCTTTCACCTAACCTCTAACTTTAATTCTGGTGTCATTTTGAAGTCATAACCGGATTGATATTATCGATAGCGTTTCACTTCATATCAACTAATAGACTACATTTTTCAAATCGTGGGTGCATGACAGCAACTAATTGACTTATTTCACACATTATTAGTGTATTAACTACCTTGATATGTCTACACGTGTTAGCCAAGTCATCCAATATTAGTAAATTAGCTATCCAAGCTGACATACTTGCCACGGTTGAAGTGGAGAGCATGAGGTGTTAGCAAGAAGGTTGCCACGTTTAAAAGCTATTGGCACTGTCTACTTTCTGGAGTTTTTACTTTGGGGCAAAACATAACGTGTGTCGTTGGGTCTGCTAGCATCTAGATATCTAACCACGAACACAACGCTACTGGAGCATACTGTTAGGAATAAATGGCTCGCTTACAAGTTAGTGGCTTTTGTTATCAATATAAGTTATCAACGTAAATCATAAACAATTCATAACATAACATTACGTGTGATTGGTCCTGCACTTTCAAAACCATGACTTCAATTCCACAAGATGGTTTAGTGAAGTTCCTGCATCTTCGCTATAACATTATCGTAACGCCATCAAGTCGGGGCAAGAGTCACAGACAAAAGGCATGCCCCAACATTCCGAAGTTCCCCAAAAACGGATAAAGATTCCAAAGCACGAGAAATCAAAGTTCCGAAATTCTTCTGATTTAATATTTTGTTATAATTTTAGAGCCACCACATGCTTAGGAATTCTGAAATATCTGAGTTTTTGTTTACTTTTTACTGCCTATTTTGAATGCCGTTTGCACTTACAACAGTAACGTTAACTGTGAAATTCCAGGAAAGTTATCATGCGAACTAGTGATAGTCAAAAATCAATTTGTCTGGGTTATTATTTTCAAGTTATAATAATGTAATTCTTTGCAATTACGGGTGGAATAGTATCCACTCAGGTTTTCTGTGGTAATCATGTTTTCAAGTATTTTGACGTTACACATTTGTTTCCCTCGTGGATCAAAACGAGAATTGTTAGGGCCTGAGGAAAAGTTTAACGTTAGTTCATACGCAACTAGCCATCATCCCTGAACGTATCTAAACTTGTACAGATGTATTTTAAAAGACCCGTACTTAGCTAATATAGGGTGGAATCGTGAAGGAAAATGTAGCTAACTTGCCAGATGGTCGGCTAACTAATCTCAGTTCTGTAACGTTAACGTTAATAGCTGGATTGCTAAATGTGCAGCATTAAAACAAAGTGAAATGCTGTAAATTGAGATAACTCACCTGAACTGGTGATATTTCCGACAACTATTCCCAGTCGTGAAGTGTAAAAAGTAAGTTTATGGTAAATATGTACTGATGTAAAACATTCCAAAGCCTGCGCATCACCCAAGTGGCCGAAAAGTTGCACGGCCTGCAAGCGTGGGGGAGGGGAGGACATTCTGGGGTGCAGAGGATTTAAAATCATTTACGTTTCTATGCGTGCGAATGGTGCTAATCTTCCAAAGGTGCAACCTTCACACGTGTTCTATTACTCCCGTTTTTTTGACCCACAGGTAGATGCAGACAAACTCAGGTCAAAGCAAAAATGCCCAAACATGCATGAATGCCTCACTTGGGCACTGCTCGTTTGTTGACCTAATTTTCCCATATTTTACACTGGTTCTTTCAAATATGTAATAGCCTAAAATTAAGTTGTGTGATTAGGCCAAGTGATCATACTTATGATTTTATACGGCTCCGGATTTCATTAGCCTTTGCTGCCCACAAGTGGCTATAGTCTGCATAGCCTGGTTATGTTGAGAAGAACATCTCAAACATGGCCTCTACCAGCTCTGATGAATATTCTTATTTGACCACTAGATGTGACACCCCTGCACTGTAGTGTCTTGATTATGTTCACGTTTTTTCTGGGCTATCTTTTAAAAACACACATTCAATTAATTTTCTGCAAGCCATCTTTCCTGTCCTGACTTTTATTTTGAAACCGCCCACTATAACTATAATAATAATACAGTACTATCATCGTTCGTGTCTCTTGCTCGCTGACAAAAGTATATTACTTCGTAATGGTTTAGAGGCTACGTTGTCTGTACATGTTGACCAGTGAGACAAAAAACACAACACGTTTATTAAGCGCTTTAAAGAGGGACTCCATTCTTGCAATACGGAAATACTTGTCAGATGACAGGTCATGTGATCTGATGCTGACAAAGTCACTACACTCTGGCGAAACATCTGAAAGAGCTTAATGATTTGTGTGGGGAAAGATTAAGGCATATTTTGTGAAGAAAAGTTTGCAGCCAACATGCAGAATGTAATCAATTCCGTGAAAGGAACAGCACTTGGAGTGGCTGAGTTTCTAACACCCGTGCTGAAGGTAAGACAAACATGCAAGCTAACTAGCTTGCTAAACTACCCCAACCTGCGCTGGCTTCGCCAGTATAACTGCATATTTTTGTATTAAATACGTTAATTATTTTAGGCTATATATTTTGCCATAACACTCTGTGCTTGGAATGATCAAAAACAAGCTCATTCTCTGCTTGGCATGTTGTGTTTCTGCTCAATGTAAAGATTGTGAATGCTATCCAAGCTGGAATGTTAGCTGTATTTACATTCGTCATTCGTGTTAAGTGTGTATCATGTATTTACTATTGAAATGTACACCTATGATATTTCAGGCTTCAGAATGACCTTTTCTACGCAATAGTTTGATCACCAGCTACAGTTACTCAGATGTTTTGAAAGCGATATAAGTTAACTTCATCCTAAATATGTGTGCAGTATGTGATAGACCTTCCTCTTTTCTTGCAGGAATCGAAATTTAAAGAAACGGGCGTCATTACTCCGGAGGAGGTGAGGTTTAGACATTGCGTTGTTGTATACTCATTGGTAAGTTATCACATGACCAACATTATTGTGATTTTCTTTATGTAGTTCGTGGCTGCAGGTGATCACTTGGTCCACCACTGCCCTACATGGAAATGGTGAGTTGGTCTGTAGTTCCTCTTGGCTGCAGATGGAGGAATCTACAGTATGGGTTTGCAATCTCAACCCAGTGCATAAACTTTGTGTCTGTTGACTTGTAAGACATTCCCGCAATTTCACAATTTGTTCACTGTGATGTGTTGAGGAAACACATTACACAACGATGGTCAGACATGATTTAACCTCAAAGACTGTTGTAAAACAGTTTATATGTTGATAACAGGATTTTGCTGTCTGTCTCGGACAGATTCGGATTAAGAGCCTATTCATTATTTCACCTGAGTGTCAAATTCATTTGTTTTAATTTTGAACCTTGAAATTCCACACTAATGGAGTGTACTCTGTTGAAGTATGTTGCACTTCCCTCTAACTTGCCTCCTCTGACTGCTCAGGGCGTCAGGAGAGGAAGCAAAAGTGAAGCCCTACTTGCCACAGGACAAGCAGTTCTTATTAACTCGTAATGGTGAGCTGACCGGACGATTTAGTTTGTAGGTACACTAGAGTGCTGTTCAGTACACTTGTTCCCACTGAGAATGTTATGCTGATGTATGTTTGCGTTGCTATGAAACGGTCCAGTGCCATGCTACAAGCGCTGCAAGCAGATGGAGTACTCTGACGAGCTGGAGGCTATTATAGAGGAGGACGACGGCGATGGAGGATGGGTGGACACCTACCACAACTCCGGTGGGTGGACATTAGTTCCCTTCAGTACAGACATTAGTTCCCTTCAGTACAGACAGAAGTGGTTGGACATTAGTTCCCTTCAGTACAGACAGAAGTGGTTTGCGAGGCTGAGTGGCCTTCAGTAATTTTTCTGTTGCATGATGTTTGCTCACTACTCTGAAAAGCACTTCTATACTCTAAATAGCATATTTGTTTGGAATTTATAGGGGTGACTGGAGTAACGGAAGCTGTTCAAGAAATCTCGCTTGATAATAAAGTATGTTCCAACTTACTAGTTACACGTTCAACTTTTAATGCCCTTTGTTTTAGGCGCTTTATTGAGTGATTGATTGGTTTGTTGTACATCTCTTCCTCTGATATCCAGGACAGCATGAACATGAATGTGAAGATGGGTGCTGGTGGAAATGATGGCGATGAAGACGATGAGGAAGAGGAAGGTGAAGCCGCAGACATGGAAGGTGTGCTCCCGGATCATTTAAACTTTTAAACACAACCAATTTATAATATAGAAGCATAATGCAGCAAAAATACTGGAACCACTTCACAGGGGTGCAAATATCTTGTCTACACAAGTTAGTAGTATATATTGTATACACAAGTAAGTACTGTATGTTGTATAAGTAAAAACAGCAATGTTGTATCTAAGACAGCGGCAATATAAACGAAAAAGATAGCAGCAGTGGTATAAGCGGGATAATCAACTCTTCGCCGTGCGTTTATAGGAAAATAATGCACTTATCGAAGCCTGCGGCGTCAGGACCTTATTACCACTTCGAACGTGCATTATTTTCCTATAAACGCACGGCACGTCGTTGATCATCCCTTACATATTTACGTGATATGAATGATGTATGAAACTTATAATGATGATGCTCTTCTGTCTGTAGAGTATGAAGAGAGCGGGCTATTAGAAAACGATGAGGTAAGATGGATATCGTATTTCTAGGTGATGCGTACAAGGCAGCAGTGATGATTCACTGAATAATGCATATATTCTCTTTCTTTCTTTCTTCCTCTCTCTCTTGCTCTTTCTGTTTTTGCCTGTCTTGATTTCTTTCTCTTTCGTTCGTTCCTTCTTTCTTTCTCTCTCTTTGTTTCTGTCTGTCTTTCTCTTTTTGTAAACAGGCTACTCTTGACACTAGGAAATTGGTAGAAGCCACCAAATCAAAAATGGAGGCAAGCGGCGACGATGCCATTTTGCAAACTCGGACGTATGACCTCTACATCACATACGACAAATACTACCAAACGCCCAGACTGTGGCTATTTGGATATGACGAGGTACTTCTTACTCACTCAGCTCAACGGACTTATCCGTGTTCATGTAGAAGGAGGGAAGATATAGATTAGGAACTGAGCTCTGCTTGTTTAACAATGTGGCTTCAATGCTTGATCTAGGGGGGGCTGGTGGGCTCTCAGGGCCCCAAAACACTACAGCAGTTTATTACACTACAGCAGTCACATTGAATAAGATCCCAACTGAACTGAACATCATTGAAGCACTTTAAATTACATCCTTGTACGAAAGATCCTACATAGACAAAGATCGATTGATTGATTAGTTGGTTGGTTGGTCAGAGCATCTTTACTGCAAATGAGTGGTGTGGTGCTTGCTTTGCCCTCCAGGACCGGCAGCCACTCACAGTGGACCAGATGTATGAGGACATCAGCCAGGACCATGTGAAGAAGACGGTCACCATCGAGAACCACCCTCATCTCCCACCTCCGGCCATGTGCTCCGTGCACCCCTGCAGGTAACCAAGGTCTCACTTTTCAATTGTAGAAGAAGTCAATCACATTACATTACATTTGGCTGATGCCTTTTGGCCAACGCCTTTTGGGCAAAGTGCTAAATGGTAAACATTATTAAGCTTTTTAAAGCAAATATCACAACAACTCTAGGACGATTATATAAAGGTGGAGTGCAGTAAGAAATCTCACTTTACTTGGATAGTCCTCTCACAGACTAACTACGATTGGTAAACAACAATTTTGGATGTGGAACTTGAAGAGAGGTAAGTTGTTAGCTCAGTAGAATACTACATGAAATCTTAACACCAGATGGCAGTGTAACAGCCATGGCTGACCATGAGCAAGATCTATGGGATCTGGCTTGAACCCCTTAAAGCAACACTAAAGCACGTCTCCTCTGTCGCACGCACCCTGTTTATTTATCCAGCAGATAACGATGTCCACAGACAAGGCAGAGTATGTTGCATGAGATTATGAAAGTATGATGTGTTGTGACATCAAAGTCAAATAGTTTCTTATGTCTCATGCCATCGAACTGCAGAACCGCTACCCGATCTGGTAAACTTGCATGTTGTGCTTATAGCTGATGGAGGGCCGTGAGGTGAATGCAGAAGTGCAGACGTGAAGCATTATCTTTACGTACAAAAAACTCTTTAGTGTTGCTTTAAGACTGAGGAGAAGGTAGTGTTGTGAACATACCCAAGAGAGGAGATGTAAGACTGCCAGAACTGGAGAGGTATTCAGCTCTTGCCTTTGCCAAGCAAGCAAGATCTTCCTCAAACTGATAGTGAAAAGGTCAAGGCTGAAGTACAGTCAAAGCCAACTGAAGAGCAAGCTCGGTTCAGGACTGTCCTGTCTCAATAAAAGAAGCTGTAGTTAAGAAACAGCTATGGGCAGGAATATGAACACGTACTGTCTGTAATGAGCTGCTTTGTTAAGCTACAACTCCAGAGTTCTTAAGATGCCACAGCCCTGGTATGGTTTAATTCAACACCATCTACAGCAAACCATGGTACTTCTGATGTCACAATAGCGTTGCAGAAGGTTTTGAAAATGTGCTCAGAGACACTGACCCACCTAAACCAAAGATGACGGATTGATCGATCATGACTAGCTTTATTGTTCCACCAAATGTGTGTTTATCCAACTACTGAAGCCGGATTGGAGATTGTATGGTATTGTTTGCTTGGAAACCTTGACAGAGAGAGTGTCCTCGGTTCATACTGTTGATATTTGTGTTTCCCAGACATGCGGAAGTGATGAAAAAAATCATTGAAACGGTTGCAGAAGGAGGAGGAGAGCTGGGAGTTCACATGTATCCTTCAATTCCCTGTGTACACTTGTTCATATTTGCACTGACATTCTGCTACTTGGTAGTACCAAATAATACCATGTTGAGTGAGGTGTTTTTTTTTTTTCTTGTAAAATGAAAATGGATAGATATGAATTAGAGTTAGAGTTAGAATTAGAGATGTCCATAAAGTGTTTGAGTTTTCCTTAACTCTGATCTAACAACTAGGTATCTTTTGATCTTCCTGAAATTCGTCCAAGCTGTCATTCCCACCATAGAGTATGACTACACAAGACACTTCACCATGTAAACCCAAGTTGTACTTCGCATACTCTCAATTCTTTGGTTGTGTTCTTCTGGCGAGCTCTAACCATAGCAACAGACGGAACTGGAACGAACAGCAGAATGTGAGACGTTCCAAAACAGAATGGAAGCTGTTCCACTGCATCTTTGCATGTGCAGTGTGAATCTCAAGTGCTGAGTGATGACGCGTTGCTCATCTACTAAAACATCTGTACCAACAGTAAATGCACTCTGTGGTGGCCCATCCTGCGGTGTACTCATCTGTAATATCTGTATGTAAAAGCTATGTTCGCAAATGCCTTGCTCTGCTCTAAACAAATGTAGACACTAAAATGGTCATGTATCTGTCAAAACGCCATTCTGATATTTTTAAAAAATAAATTGAATAAATCTTCAAAAATCTATATGTAATGTACCTGAAAGCTGTCGTTTGTTTTTGTTCATCATGAGGCTGTCCTCGTGTGCCCCCTTATAGTTGCCTATTTTTACCAACCGACCCCCAAAGACTAGTTGGCACACTTACCCAGTGTGTGCATACATATATGACCTGTTTTGGATACCTTCCTGCAAAGAGATCCTTGTTGCAGATTCCAGCAACAACCACATTTTTTTTTATTACTATTATTATTATTTCTTTTGCATTTTCATGTTTCCCCCATTTCTTTCATCTGCAGTGTCCGCTTGTTTGTTATGTTAAACCTTTTAGATCACGTGGAATTGAGTCCCTGTTTGTCTCTCATCAAAGCTCATTTTGAAATAATGTTTGTTTATAAATAAAACAAGATAAATATGCAAGTTTTCTGGTTTTAATTTTGTTCAACACTTCATATCCGTTTATATATGTTTTATTTAATTGCAGTCTACTGGCCACCAAGGTGTTATGCAGATGGGAAGAGAGGTGGATCAGCATTCCCAATACCCTGAATGTAGGCCTAATTAGCCCTATTCACGGTGATGTCAGACGAAGTGTTGCTGGGTATCCTCCGGCATGTCCAGCCGCCCAATACTACAGAAGAAGAAGAAGAAGTATTCATGGGTTTCATCAGGTCCCTTTCCACAGGTGTATACAATCAAGCACCATGCAGTCTGCATTGATAATCAAGGTGCTTGATTGTATACACCTGTGGAAAGGGACCTGATGAAACCCATGAATACTTCTTCTTCTGTAGTATTTGGCGGCTGGACATGCCGGAGGATACCCAGCAACGCTTCGTCTGACATCACGTGAAAAGGGCTAATTAGTCTGTGGGCGAAAGTTTGTTTTCCTTTTCAGATTAAATTGTAAGGTCAGTGGCCCTGACGACACCGACCCTTCTCAATTGAGATTTTCAGTCTGGCTAAATTCATTGACTTGCGACTTCTGTCCATTTGCCAAAGTCTCCCATGGGTATTCCCATTCCTGATATGATATTGTTTGGAAATATATGTATATATTTTAAAGTAGTCAGAGATGATCTGTCAGACTTTTGAAAATCAGTGGGAGCCTTTTATGGCATTATGATCCGCAATCAATTCCATCATTTGTCACCACCAATAACCTAGACCTAGATTCCTCTGCCAAACAGGCTACAGCGCTACATACTGAAGAGCCTATCCTGTTCCAAATAAGGGTTACCTTTTCTAAAATACAGCAATGTACATCCAAAACCTGGGATGTCCTTGAACTCAAAGAGCACCTGACTTTGATAGAGTGAAGGAGCACCATAACACTAAGCACTTGGCCATACTCCAACAGCGCCCTCTAGCGAAATACGGAAATATAATCCACTGAAAATTATGTAGTGATTCGTGTTGTTGCATTAAAGCAAATGCGTATTTGGTTGACCGTAACAGTAAAATCTGTATTTTAGGACATATTGCAATACGATCCGAAAGCCTAACGTGGGCAATGTGGTGTGAACTGTGGTCACATCCCACGCCCACGTATTCCACCCAAACGATTGGTCCTCTTCGTCTGTTTTCAAGTCGTCATCTTTTCGCGACTCTCCTTCACTGAAGGGA
Source organism: Sardina pilchardus (assembly GCF_963854185.1). Classification (NCBI taxonomy): domain Eukaryota; kingdom Metazoa; phylum Chordata; class Actinopteri; order Clupeiformes; family Clupeidae; genus Sardina; species Sardina pilchardus. The sequence goes on from NC_085016.1 coordinate 1,501,742, forward strand.
AGGCTTCAAACCTGCTTCAAACGATGTGCATTTGATGCAATTTCTCACATTGTTTCGTGCCGAGCCGAAGGTCATGCAACATTGTCCAGTGACATGTCGGAGCCATGGGTTTTCCCTACAGTCTTACTCTGTGTGTACGGCTTCTTCTCCAACCTGCGACCATCGGAACCGTTTCTTACAGCTTTTCTCATGGGACCAGACAAAAACCTTAGCGAAACGCAGGTAAACCTACGCTTCCTCTTGCTTCCTACTGTCCTGGCATTCTCAAACAAAGTTGTTTGAGGGCGGATATGTTGTTACCCCTGCAAAATCATCGATTAATGTACAGTAGTATGCATGTAAACGAACTTAAGGCTGACCTGAATCATGGAGACATTTCCACTAGTTACACTTTTGGAGGTTACTCGTTACATCATACTGTTGCGTTAGCCAAACCACGTGGATGTACATGATCTTCTTAAGACTGTTAACCTTTTTGATAGTTTTTAACAAACCAAGTGTGTCATTGTTGTTTAGATAGTTGAATATGAGACTCTTAACTTATTTGGAGAACACATAATCTGTATTATCGCGGTGGCTCAAGGTCAGCATCTGTTCTAGACAAAACTGTCCTGTAATAGAACGCCCAATGTAACTTGCTCACTCATCATGGAATCTTTTATTCTGAGAAGTCGTCCCGATTTGATCAGTGGATGCTTGTGGATGTTTATGTTGGAGATGATGCTCTACTTTGGCACTTTCTCTTGAGAGGAAATGTGACAACATCCATACTAAAAACCTGTGTTAAGTGATTTCTTTCCTTTCCCCGGCAGGTTGTAAATGAAATATACCCACTATGGACCTACTCCTACCTTGTGCTGCTTTTCCCCGTCTTCCTGGCGACAGACTACCTTCGATACAAGCCTCTCCTCATTCTGCAGGCGGCGAGCCTCATCGTTACCTATGCTATGCTTGTGAAGACCCAGGGCGTGCTGGCCATGCAAATACTGGAGTTTTTCTTTGGGATGGCCACAGCAACAGACATTGCCTACTACTCCTACATATACAGTGTGGTGGAACCGGCCCAGTATCAGAAAGTGACGGGGTTCTGCCGGAGCATCACGCTGCTGGGCTCGGCCATCGGGTCCCTGCTGGGCCAGCTGCTCGTGTCTGAGGCCGCGGTCCCCCTGCTGTACCTGTGTGTCATCACACTGTCGTGTGCCGCCGTTGCGTTCCTGACCCCCTGGTTCCTGCCCATGCCGGCGAAGAGCCTGTTCTTCCACCAGAAGGACGGCGGTGCTGCGGACGCGTTCGGCGCGGAGGCCACTAGCGGCCCGCAGGGGGACGCTCTGGAGTGCAAGGTGCCTCTGCATTCCCACGATGCTGCGGTGAGTGGGTGCTGATGATGAGGCACCAGGAACATACACTGCACTCATTACATTACTTTACATTACATTGCATTACATTGCATTACATTGCATTGCATTACATTACATTACATTACATTACATTACTTTACTTTACTTTACTTTACTTTACATTACATTACATTACATTACATTACATTTGGCTGGCGCTTTTTAACCAAAGGGACTTACTACATGGTAGAAACATTTCAAGCTTTTGAGAGCAATTCTAACAACAATAATAATAAAAAAAACACAATGAGTGTATCAATGAGTGTATTAAGTGCATAGATGAGTGCAATTGTCTGTAGTAGTGCTATGAGAGGAGATGTTCTCTGAAGAGCTGGTTTTTATACATTTTATAAAGATGTCGAGGGATGTCTCTATGCTCAGCTGTGGTGGCACGCTAAGGAGGAAATAGTGAGGTTAATATGCTTGACGAGCCCAGTGAAATGCTCACAAAAGCTGATCACAAAGGTGATGCAGATGCACCGTCCTATCAGATGAAAAACTCGTTTTGACTGTTGTCATGTGACCATTGTCTTCCTGTGAAGTTCCAGTATGATGTAAGGGGATGTGAGTCACTGCGTCTGCTCCTGTCTCCTCTCACATTAACATGTAGTAGGGTCATTCCACGCCAAATCAACCAGAGCCCACGCACTTGCGTCTCAAAAAAATCTGAAAAAAATACCATGTGTGCCTATGTTACCCAGGAGACACTCTGTAAAATGTTTTTGTGCTAAGATCAATACTTTTCAAGTAACAGCCAGTTTTACAGGGGGAGGGGGGTGTCAAATTTGTTCTGCCTCTTTTTTTTGTCAAAGTTCACAAGCTCATTGCTCAAGAACTAGAATCCGTAGGAGGCTCAAATTTTGCAGGCTGGTGCATAAATAAGAATAGTATGCAGTAAAATCATTACGAGTAGTCTGGATGATCCTGCATGGTCATAGCAGTCCCTCAAAGTTGATCAACATTTTATTGGAGTTTTTGGCTGTGTTCTGTTTAGGCCTTCAGAAGACACATTTTTACTCAACATAGACTCTTGGGGTTTTTTTCTTATTGAGATAAGTAGAAACACTCTCCGAAAAAGCAATGAAGAGAAAAGAAAATCCATCAGGGACTGAACAGCAGACCTCACAAGTTTGAAAAATAAATTTGGATCTCATATTCAGAGCACCCTAACACCTTGTGGGAATATACAAAGATTTTTTTTATATTTTTTTATATAATCTGCATTACCTCTTCTTTTTAAAAACACCAATTTGACTTGTCTTATGCAAATCTTTCTTTTTCATTTCCCACCCTGAACAAGGGCAAAATGCACCATAGAGATCTATTGAGAGATTTGTTTTGTATAGAGTAACCACTAGGTGCCGCTAAAATCACCGAATCACTGAAATTGCCGGGTGGGGACAAAACATATTGATCTCAATGGTGCATTTTGTCCATGTTTAGGGTGGAAAATGAAAAAGAAAGATTCGCATAAGACAAGTCAAATTGGTGTTTTTAAAAAGAAGAGGTAGTGCAGATTAACGAAAAAAATATTTAAAAAATCTTTGTATATTCCCACAAGGTGATAGGGTGCTCTGAATATGAGATCCAAAATTATTTTTCAAACTTGTGAGGTCTGCTGTTCAGTCCCTGATGGATTTTCTTTTCTCTTCATTGCTTTTTCGGAGAGTGTTTCTACTGATCTCAATAAGAGAAAAAAAATCAAGAGCCTATGTTGAGTAAAAATATGTCTTCTGTAAGCCTAAACAGAGCCCAGCCAAGAACTCCAATACAATTTTGATCAACTTTGAGGGACTGCTATGACCATGCAGGATCATCCAGACTACTCGTGGTGATTTTACTGCATACTATTCCTATTTATGCACCAGCCTGCAAAATTTGAGCCTCCTACGGATTCTAGTTCTTGAGCAATGAGCTTGTGAACTTTGACAAAAAAAAGAGGTAGAACAAATTTGACACCCCCCTCCCCCTGTAAAACTGGCTGTTACTTGAAAAGTATTGATCTTAGCACAAAAACATTTTACAGAGTGTCTCCTGGGTAACATAGGCACACATGGTATTTTTTTCAGATTTTTTTGAGACGCAAGTGCGTGGGCTCTGGTTGATTTGGCGTGGAATGACCCAGTATTGTCTTGCACTACCAGGAACTACAGGAGCAGTATACTGCCACCTTGTCTTGCACACAAATGCTTTCAAATGACAAGAGCTTACATGCCGTGTACATTGCAGTACACTAGTATTTTCATGTCCATGCACTATAGTCTAATAGTGATACCCAAGCAACACTAAGCAACTATGTGGCACTATTTAAGGTAATATGCTTTTATTAGGCAACTAGTTTTGATAAAAGTTTTTTTTAGCAGTGCCAGTCAGTCATTGATTATAACGATGTGCTTAAAATACTGAAAATGGAACGTTAACTCTGAGAAGCGTATTAATATAAAGGTGAACGTGCAATTCTACACCTGGAAAAGTAGTTTCAGTACTCTGTTTCTGTTTTTCCCAAGTATTAAGACCGGCGCTTCTAAAAATTAGAACTAGGATTAGCCCTCAAACCAGCATACCTTTCCACTGTGTCAGTGGCCAGAAGGAATCTGGAGAGAGGCCACTTCTGAACTCATGACTGGCCTACAGGGTCAGTTGAACTCCCAGCCAACCACTGGGCTTTAAAGGGATATTCCGCCATTTTTGGAAATACGCTCATTTTCCACCTGCCCTCGAGCAAAACAATCGATATTTACCTTGTTCCCATTCATCCAGCCATTCTGTGAGTCTGGCGATACAACTTTTAGCTTCAGCCTAGCATAGATCATTGAATCGGATTAGACCATTAGCTTCTCGCCGGCTAGCTTCATGTTTAAAAGTGACTAAGATTTCTGGTAATTTTCCCATTTAAAACGTGTCTCCTCTCAAGTTAGAAAGTGCAATAAGACCAACTGAAAATGAAACGTTGGCGTTTTTCTAGGCTGATTTGACATGGAACTACACTCTCATCTGGCGTAATAATCAAGGCAACTTGCAAACTACTGGCACTACTACTGCTTGTTGTCTATGGGGACTATTTTCAGATGCTGCGTACGATATCACTGCGCCTATGGTATGTTTGCAAGTTGCCTTGATTATTACGCCAGATGAGAGTGTAGTTCCATGTCAAATCAGCCTAGAAAAACTCCAGGTTTCATTTTCAGTTGGTCTTATTGCACTTTCTAACTTGAGAGGAGACACGTTTTAAATGGGAAAATTACCAGAAATCTTAGTCACTTTTAAACATGAAGCTAGCAGGCGACAAGCTAATGGTCTAATCCGATTCAATGATCTATGCTAGGCTGAAGCTAAAAGTTGTATCGCCAGACTCACAGAATGGCTGGATGAACGGGAACAAGGTAAATATCGATTGTTTTGCTCGAGGGGAGGTGGAAAATGAGCGTATTTCCAAAAATGGCGGAATATCCCTTTAAGACACACCGTTATCCTGTGTCCTGTAGTTAACCCCTTCATTGGGTGGTGGTGCTGGGGGGTTGAACATTCTAACAAAAGATAAGATTCCGCAATTAAAAGCCCAGATATTCTTTAGAACGCTTATTTCTTAAAGAGGAATAATGCAGGATTGGCGTTTTCATCTCTGGTTTCGGTTTCGTTTTTCTTTTTCGCTCGTTTTATGCTTGCATATTTCTCTGCAGAGCTTCCCCGACAGCTTTAGCGTGTATATTCATACATATATAGGCTATATATAAATATATAAATTGCAAGCGTGGTTCTTTTTGTTCCTTTCGCGTCTCTGACTTCCAGATGTAAACAGCAGACGATCGTTTATCAGAAAGTTGCAAGGTTGTAAATAGCGGAGAGAGACACTAGGGACGGGAGGAAATGTGACTGTTTTCGATAAAACTGGTCAGTCAAGCAAAACAATGATTTCTAAGCGATTTTATGACTATGAAAAAGTTGCATAGGGTCTCTTTAACATTCTTATCACACTGGTGTGTCGGCACCTGCGGAAGTAAGGCCACCTGCCTATGTGACAGGAACAGAGTTCCAATACTTTTGACGAGTAGCCACTAGTCTAACACAGAGCCATGGCTCTGGTCTAACACGTATAATATTTGAACATTCTAACAAAACATTGTAAGTTGAAGGTGAGAATAATAGACAATGCATTACAAGGGCCACATAACAGGACTATTCCTCATGTTGCTGTTGGTGAAAGATTGTAGGTGGACAAAAGCAACTGAAGGGTTCCAGTGACCGGAGCGTTCCTACTTGTGTTCCGCAGGTCGGGGAGCAGGGCAGCCGCGGGCTGGTGGACGTGCTGCGGGTTCTGTGGGAGGACTTCCTGCTCAGCTACTCCAGCAAGCCGCTCCTGGCCTGGTCCGTGTGGTGGGCGCTGTCCACCTGCGGCTACTTCCAGGTGGTCAACTACGTCCAGGCGCTCTGGGAGAAGATCCTGCCCTCCAGCGAGTTCCACATATACAACGGCTACGTAGAAACCATCTCAACTCTACTGGGTAAGTTGACCATTTGAACACACTATATAGAACCGCTATGTAGAAACCATCTCAACTCTACTGGGTAAGTTGACCATTTGAACACACTATATAGAACAGCTATGTGGAAACCATCTCAACTCTACTGGGTAAGTTGATCATCTGAACACACTATATAGAACAGCTGTCTAGTGAAACCCTAAACATGTCTTGGTTTCAACTAGCATATTTGGACATTTTACCGACATGTACAGTATATTTTGGTATATTTGATTGAATATGATGTATGCTGTATTGTATCCCATACACACTCCACCCCTTCATGCTTCCGTCAGCCTTGGTCTCCATGCAGGTGTGCTGTTTCTCCGCAGGTGCGCTGGCTGCGTTTGCGGTGGGCTACGTGAAGGTGTCGTGGGAGGTGTGGGGGGAGGCTGCCCTCTGCCTGTTCTCTGTGGTGATCGCTGGGGCCGTGTACCTTATGGACACCATCAGGAACATTTGGATCTGCTACGTCTCGTACGTGATCTTCAGGGCCACCTACATGCTGTTGATAACCATTGCCACGTGAGTACAAGCAACAGGAGACTTATTCTGTTGCAGTAATTACTAATTATCTATGTATTAGCTGCAGGACAGTGTTTTATGCAAGTCAAAAGAAAAAAAAAATTATATTGATGCCATGTGAACTGCCCCCGTGCATTAACCTGAAGAAATGTAGCAAAATCAATGTAATGTATAAGCCGCGGCTAATAGTTGGGAAACTACGGTAATGATTTGTAGCACAAATAAGGCCACGGCTGAAATGCTAAACAGCACCGTGACCTCACCACTGCAGGTACCAGATAGCCGCGGCTAATAGCTGGGAAACTACGGTAATGATTAGTAACACACATAAGGCCACGGCTGAAATGCTAAACACCACCGTGACCTCACCAACGCAGGTACCAGATAGCCGCGGCTAATAGTTGGGAAACTACGGTAATGATTTGTAACACACATAAGGCCACGGCTGAAATGCTAAACAGCGCCGTGACCTCACCACTGCAGGTACCAGATAGCCGCGGCTAATAGTGGGGAAACTACGGTAATGATTAGTAAGACAAATAAGGCCACGGCTGAAATGCTGAAATGCTAAACAGCGCCGTGACCTCACCACTGCAGGTACCAGATCGCCGCCAACCTGAGCATGACGAGGTACGCGCTGGTCTTCGGCGTCAACACCTTCATCGCCTTACTGCTGCAGACGCTTCTCACCGTGATCGTCGTGGACACCAGCGGTCTGGGCTTGGACATTATTCAACAGGTAATGATCTCATCACCCAGAGACTAGAAATACTCTTTTCTGATTGGCTGGTAGAGAAGCTATGAATGATATGACAATAATGGCCTCTTGTATGAGGGGAAATGTGTATTGAGTGATGACCGTAGCAATGCCCATTATAATCTTGCCTTGCGTAGCAAGCTACTTTACTAACTATTAGATTTGTACACTTCTGCAAGTTAAAAGACCACAAAAGAACAAAACCATATTAACACCATATTAACTGCGCCCTGTGTATAAGCCTCATAGCTGAAGACATTGTACAAAATCAATGTATGAGCTGCGACTAACAGTTGAGAAGTTTTCCTATGAAGGTAGCGAATGAGAGGTGAGGGCTGCATCATTTGCCCTCACTAATGAAGATGCTTTCTGTCTCCGTCTCACGCTAATGAAGATGCTTTCTGTCTCCGTCTCACGCTAATGAAGATGCTTTCTGTCTCCGTCTCACGCTAATGAAGATGCTTTCTGTCTCCGTCTCACGCTAATGAAGATGCTTTCTGTCTCCGTCTCACGCTAATGAAGATGCGTTCTGTCTCTGTCTCACGCTAACCAAGATGCGTTCTGTCTCCGTCTCACGCTAACGAAGATGCTTTCTGTCTCTGTCTCACGCTAACGAAGATGCTTTCTGTCTCTGTCTCACGCTAACCAAGATGCTTTCTGTCCCCGTCTCACGCTAACGAAGATGCTTTCTGTCCCCGTCTCACGCTAACGAAGATGCTTTCTGTCCCCGTCTCACGCTAACGAAGATGCTTTCTGTCCCCGTCTCACGCTAACGAAGATGCTTTCTGTCTCTGTCTCACGCTAACGAAGATGCTTTCTGTCTCTGTCTCACGCTAATGAAGATGCGTTCTGTCTCTGTCTCACGCTAACGAAGATGCTTTCTGTCTCCGTCTCACGCTAACGAAGATGCTTTCTGTCTCCGTCTCACGCTAACGAAGATGCTTTCTGTCTCCGTCTCACGCTAACGAAGATGCTTTCTGTCTCCGTCTCACGCTAACGAAGATGCTTTCTGTCTCCGTCTCACGCTAACGAAGATGCTTTCTGTCTCCGTCTCACGCTAACGAAGATGCGTTCTGTCTCTGTCTCACGCTAACGAAGCTGCTTTCTGTCTCCGTCTCACGCTAACGAAGATGCTTTCTGTCTCTGTCTCACGCTAACGAAGCTGCTTTCTGTCTCCGTCTGGTCCTCAGTTCCTGATCTACGCCAGCTACTTCGCCGTGGTCGCCGTCATCTTCCTCCTGGCGGGCCTGTACAAGTGGAGGAGGTCCAGACGAGCGTCTGAGCATGTTGTTCAGACGGGAGAACCCGACTCCGTAGGAGATGGAACCCCTGCTGGTGATGATGATGATAAACAGGAGATGGGTTATCAGAACCACCAATAGGTTATCAGAACCACCAATAGGTTATCAGAACCGCCTTAGCTAGTCTAGTCATCTAATGGGGCTTTTCCACTGCATGGTGTCAGCTCAGCTCGACTCGACTAGCAACAACTGGTACCTGGTACCTGGTACTATTTGTGATGTCACTTCTGTTGAGGTTCCAAGCGGGCTGAGGCAATACCAAAAGGTGACGTTAATGACGTTCAAGTTGTTTTCTTCAGCGTGTCTATGGCAATCAGCTAGCTCAGGGATGGGCAACTTTCATGACTAAGAGGGCCACATTTTTTTATCATCACCATCAGAGGGCCAAATGTGGCCGCGCACTTCCGCACATCTGATGCTGCAAAAATAATTCTGAATAAGAACGAAATATGTCAATGCTCAAATGCATCTTTTACATAGACTCCCTAACAACAAATACAAATATTTTACAGCCAGTGATAAGTATTATTTTCAGTGCAAAGGGCTCACATAAATCACCATTCAATGATGGCACAGAATTGAAAAACAATGGCCCATCATGAAGTGCAACAAGCCTCATATTCAATGCATTTATGCTCCCACTCCATTTTTAAGAATTTATAGACATTCCCTAACGTCCATAATGAGAGTAGGCCTACAGATGTAACATATAACATCCATCACATCTGTACTCTCATCCAACGCCAAAAAGTAAGCTACAGTAGGCCTACTTGCAGTCATGCATGATAATGATTTGTCTCAGCTCCCCCCCTCGACATTATCAGAATGTCAACAATTATGCGCGTCACCGTGCGTCGGGACAAATATACCATTTCGAAGTTTTTACCTCCACTACGCACCCAAACAATTTCGCCATCTGATATAGCTTCTTTGCTTTGGCAAGCTCAAGCGAAACAGCAAAAGACGGATTCCTGTGTAGTTCTGGCAATTAGTCGCTATTGTTAGTGTAGGCTAGCCTACTTTTGATTTGAGGTCGGCTACGACAGCGGCCGAGAAGCTCCGTGTGTGTAGGGCAGGCTACTTCTGATAACTTTTCGCAAGGTGTTGTAGTGTAGTGGCGACGGAAGTTTAAATCTTTCATGGCTGATATAGTTTCTAGCAAAACTTGACATGGGTTTGCCTTACCATTCTATGAACAGACACTGCTTCCGATTTTGACTGAAAGGTAGCCTACGGTTTTCTAAATGAGTTTTCTACTTTTCTTCTATGTGTGCACTGTTTTTCCTCAGCGATGGTACCTTATGGGGTACCTTATTTGAGATAGAACACCTGGTACCAGAGTAGAGTAGAGTAGAGTAGAGTAGAGTAGAGTAGAGTAGAGTAGAGTAGAGTAGAGTAGAGTAGAGTAGAGTAGAGTAGAGTAGAGTAGAGTAGAGTAGAGTAGAGTAGAGTAGATATCATGCCATGGAAAAGCCCCAGAAGTGTTTTAGGGCCACCAGGTCAGATACTTGAGCTTCTGTTCATTTGATCGTAGATTAAGTGTTGAAACACACTAATGCGCACAATAATGCTGCAACTCACTGAGTAGTCTGCTGTAGTGGATTTCAAGGTCTACTTTTACTGTGTAGGCCAGGGCCTATCTGGTCATCTCAAGCGTGCTGTAGAGACATCCGCAAAATGACTTCAATGTTACATATTGCTCTTGTGTTTTTACTAACACTTACCGTTGTTACTTTGCAAGTTAGTTTTTGTGCTATATGAATAATAATAGCAATAGCAATACTAATCACCATAATAATCATCATAATCATCTCCGCACTGACTCTGCCCTGCTACTGTGGAAACAAACAATCCAAAGGCAGATGCTGATGCCTTGCTGAAAAATAGTTGGCACGCTGAAAACTAAGGTGTTTTATACTTGAGAAAACCTTTAAGCCTTATATCCCCTTAATATGTTCATTTTAATTTAAAAAAACAAGAAGATGTATATTTAGATAAATTATGAATGTGGATCGTGACTAGATCGACAATGAAACCAAATCACAATGATTGTATTGTTATGTACTGTAGAGGTACGTCTAAGAGGATCTTGGCCTTGTATGAATCGTTTCCAAATGTGTGTTACTGGCAAAACAATGGATGAGTTGTTTTATATGGTGATGCAGTAATTTTTTTTAATGAAGACCATACAAGATGTGTTTTAACATTATTAATTGTTTTGTTTCTGCCAAACAATTGTATTGTATTGCTACCGCAATCCAATAGTGTTACATAGAAATGATCTTTCATACTTGCCCTCCTCACCAAAAAATCGGTGAGATACAGTAGCACTGATATTTTTTCTGATATCTGTAAAATGATTAAGCACTACTTGTAAAGTCCTTTGTAGAACCAATAATATTTATTTTGTTTACATCCTTTTTTTCTACTTCCATGATTTGACTGTATGTCCGTGTATGTATGGTTAGGGGTAATCTACTGTATGGTTGCCATGTGTTAAGGGTAGCCCTCTTTTTTTTTATGAAAACCTTTTTCTATAGTATTTGGTGTGAGTCAGTTGCTTCCATTAGTGGGGTGTTTGTGTTCATATATTGATCCTTTTTTGTTCACATCTGTTTTAAATAAATAATGTTAAAATGTGTTTTGTGTTGGATGTGTTTTGTGAAAGAACAAAAAGAAAACAAACAGTAAAGACCAAGGCACTCATGTTCTGGTTACATTCATTGTTAAGAAACTTTTGTTGTACAAGACATTGTATTAAAGTCCAAAAATTGTCCAAAAATGTTTCACAGTCTCTTATAAGATACCTCATCTTCAAAGACACAACTCACTCAGACACCGCACTCTTACCATACACTAGCATATACGTCTGTAAATGAATCAAAGGACTAAATATTTGACCACTAAATCTAACCCCAGAATGTCGTGCTAGAGTCATGGTTCACCTAGATGGGCCTTAGCTATGTGTCCATCAGGCCTATAAGATGCCCAGTCATCAGGACAATGCCAAGTGCAACTAGTCAGACAGACCAAGCTGTAATTAACACTTTTTGTAATTGCATTGCCGAGACAAATGTAGAGAAGGGGATAGTCTGTACACTGTTAAACAACATTATTTTAAGAGGCAACGTTTCGATCAACAGATCTTCATCAGGCAAAATAGGATCTGGTCCGGCTCCGGTCCAGAATAGGAACCGGTAGTAGGCGCATTCGACTTCATGTAGCCGTCTTAAGACGACTGCAGACGAGACTATTTCTGACATTCTGATACGTCTTTCAAATATACGTCATGGTTGAAAACCATGAATGTCCATCAGAAACCATCAGAATGTCAGAAATAGTCTTGTCTGCAGTCGTCTTAAGACGGCTACATGAAGTCGAATGCGCCTATTTTTTGGCGCCATTATACAGTGTGCAGCCCATCCCCTCCTCTCTGTGACACATGTGGTCTGGCTCCTGTTCAAACTAACTTCTGGATGTGCGCATCCGTCTCTACAGAGACATACAGTATGTAGTCCCATGATACCAGTCATTCAGCACCAAGCTGTAACAAACTCACACGCCAAACTACCAAAATGTAAAAAAATGCAGAGGTTACAAAACCTGGAGTTTAGAAACAGAAAATCAGTTGGAAATAATTGACTGTCTATGATCAAGAGGAAAAGATACGTTTGTGAAAGACTACATAAACAATAGCCCTTGCTTGGTCTCTCCCAGATTCAAACCGCATGCAGAACAGTTGGTTATTACATCCCTTTGGATGGTGTCCTATAATGATAAACTATCATACAGCAGAGATCAAGCTCATGTCCATTAAAGCAACACAATGTAGTACTCGAACCTTAACAGAACGGCTTCGAGCTCATTTTGATGATATGCATCCTTATAGGCAATTGCATGTGTGTCAATACCAATGTGCGCCCCAAATGCCTGGGATTGCATGTAGCTATGACGCATCGTGCACCCCCTTAAATGCGTATACCCAGTACGCTGAAAACTGACCACAGCAGAATTCCTACACTGCGCCACCTTTAATAACCGTAACCCCGATGGTGGCCATCTCGGTGACCCTCCTGACGGCTATACTCGTCGTCAGGGCAACGCATGCCCAGAGAGAGCTGGATGGCCATTTCCTGCCGGCGCAGCTGCATGGAGTCCACCAGGTCGTAGATGGAGGACATGGACCACATCGGAGACGGATACCACGACTTGACGTTCCCGTCCTTCCCCACCAGCAGCATGGAGAAGGCGTCCGCGCTGACCTGGAAGTAGTTCCTGATGTCCGTCACCAGAGAGGCCGAGAGCTGCTCTCGCTCTACTGAAGCACTTCCTGCGTTTGGGAGAGATGCACAGATCACATGTAATACTTTTACTGTCTATGGTAATAACTAGATCACTTCCTGTGTTTGGGAGAGGTGCACAGATCACATGTAATAACTAGATCACTTCCTGTGTTTGGGAGAGGTGCACAGATCACATGTAATAACTAGATCACTTCCTGTGTTTGGGAGAGGTGCACAGATCACATGTAATAACTAGATCACTTCCTGTGTTTGGGAGAGGTGCACAGATCACATGAATAACTAGATCACTTCCTGTGTTTGGGAGAGGTGCACAGATCACATGTAATAACTAGATTACGTAACACTCCTTTGCACCAGTGCTGTTAATAGTCACTTCAACACAAATACATTAGTGTGTAACTGATTCATTAATACATATAGTGTCGATGTATTTGTTTATATATGATGTTGTTGTTTACAGCTCTTACCGTTGATGGGGTATAGTTCTAGAACTCCACTTGAGTCCTGCCTCTCTTTCCCCACCAGTCTTAGCACAGCCATGTGGCGTAAACCTGGAGGTCAAAGGTCGCCATGTCACTAACAAAGCATCACACTTCCAAATCAGCTTGCTCAATGAGAAAAATAAAGCCAGTGTGTCTGGGTCACGTCACTCCACGCAGGGTGGGAATTATACCAAGGCCATGAGGCCATGGCCGCCGTTGCCCTACACTTTGGCCTTGATGCCCCCTGAAAAAAAACCCATCATAAGGCCACAGTGGCCTTTATGCCCCTGACTTAGGGTTGCCAACCATTCAGTATAATACGGAATCGTCCCGTATTTGATTTGTGGCAGGTAATTATCACAGAATGTACAGAAACCTGTGTGAAAACGGCTTATGATTCTTCCATGAGGGAAACATCCCAAAACAATGGTACTCATATTTGCTGTTGTTTTCAGAAGTATCTCATGCAGACATGCAAAAGAATGAACTATTGTAATTATATAGCCTATCTTACATTAGTAAAGCACACCCCTGATGTGCATAGTTTTCACAAACTTTCTGTAAACACTTTTGGCACAAACATTGACTGCTTTGAAGTGAAAGTGCATGTCTAACAATATGGCATAATACTAATTGTGATATAATAATCATAATGATGATTTGATGGGGGGTGGGGTGAGGTATGTGTAGATGGGCCCTATGACCCCGAAGTCTGCCATGATTGGGCCTCAACTTAAAGAAGTTTGAGGCTGTGTTAGTGTTTCTCAAAGCCTACAGCGGCTAGCGGGTCTATGTATTTGTGCCGAGATAACCCTGAAATGTAAAACCATCGAATTTTACTCAGTGGCCTTTGTGCCCTATCATGTGGCCTTGGTGCCCCTTAAAAAAAAAGAAGGTGAAGGCCAAATGGCCTTGCCCCTAAAATGACGAAATTCCCACCCTGACTCCACGTCAAATCAGGTAAGGTTGTTGCTGCACTTATTGCATGTCGCTATACACATATACTAATGCATTAAGCTTGCAATGATGTTGCCTACTGATCAACAACGCTCATGGCACTCGTGTCACTAATAGATTTCTAGGCAGAAAATCTGTTTTTCATCACACGCACACACACACACACACACACACACACACACACACACACACACACGCATACCCAACACCAGCTTGGAAGAACGACTTCCCTCTGCATGGGCAAACCCAAATTCCATGGATTCCCGATGAAGTCCCATGAGGTCTCGTCTCTCTCCCACTGTGAGAGAGAGACTCCAGTAGGACCTTATGTGCACGCGTGCTGCGTGTAGAATGAATGCAGCTCCGACATTTATGCTCCTTTATCTTTAATTAGCATATAAAAAATAACCTTGCCCAGTGCTGTTCAGTTCTTGAAACAACAACAAATATCCAGTAGGCCTGCAGGCTTCATGAAAAGGTCCATAAAGCACAGGACTGGAAAACTGGTCTTTTCTAACAGCTGTCTAGATTAATAGGCAAACGGGATCTGAAGCTTTTCAAGAGGAGACATCAAAGAAATGTGCCTTTATTTGAACAGAGACAGACACACACACAAGCATCAAGTTGCTCTCTCTCTCTCTCTCTCTCTCTCTCTCTCTCTCTCTCTCTCTCACACACACACACACACTCTGAAGTCGTGAACTTCTATAACCCAGAGGCGCTGTATATCAGAATGCAAATGTTGGGAACAGTCAGCTGGATCTCATTTACCTGGTGGGTTGTGGCAACATAGTCAGCAACGCTGCGCTGTGAAGGGCTTTATTTCATTTGTGTGATGCCCTCAAGCTTAGAACATAGAACTGCACAGTGCAGACGCCTTCAAGCTTAGAACATAAAACTGCACAGTGCAAATGCCTTCAAGCTTAGAACATAGAACTGCACAGTGCAGATGCCTTCAAGCTTAGAACATAGAACTGCACAGTGCAGACGCCTTGAAGCTTAGAACATAGAACTGCACAGTGCAAATGCCTTCAAGCTTAGAACATAGAACTGCACAGTGCAAATGCCTTCAAGCTTAGAACATAGAACTGCACAGTGCAGATGCCTTCAAGCTTAGAACATAGAACTGCACAGTGCAGACGCTGGACAGCTTAGAACATAGAACTGCACAGTGCAGACGCCAGGCAACTTAGAACCCTGTGCTTAGAACACAGAACTGCACAGTGCAGACGCCAGGCAACTTAGAACCCTATGCTTAGAACACAGAACTGCACAGTGCAGACGCCAGGCAACTTAGAACCCTATGCTTAGAACACAGAACTGCACAGTGCAGACTCCGGATGCTGGAGGGGACCACGTGGGGAGCAACACATGTGCTTCACATCAAGAGTTTGAAGATGACAGCAGAACTAGCTGCCTGAGGAAAGCCTCATATCTCACAAAGAGCTACAGTACTGCACAGTGTTGCTTTAGGTTAGCCAAAACACAGCCAGTCTGTCACACTTGATTACTTGAAGGGCCCAATAAAGTGCATTGACCTGCTATGGAGCTCACCTAGCTTGCAGGCTTGACTGGTTAAGGTGTACAGCTGCTGTTGTAGGCCGACTGGTCATTGCTGTGTTAATCAATGCAATAGAGCTCACCGAGGTTGCAGGCCTGGCTGGTTAGTAAGCACAGCTGCTGTTGTAGGCCGACTGGTCGTTGCTGTGTTAATAATCAATAGAATAGAGCTCACCGAGGTTGCAGGCTTGGCTGGTTAGGATGTACAGCTGCTGCTGGTAGGCCCACTCGTCATCACTGGAGGACGACATCACAAACAGCCTGCGCCTCCAACGGAACCTGGAGACCAGATGGAGAGAACACAGAACACAATGGAAGAAAACATGACTAAGCAGTATACAGCCACTAGAACTGCCATAACTAAAACATGACTAAGCAGTGCACAACTACTACAATCGCCATAACTAAAACATGACTAAGCAGTGCACAACTACTACAATCGTCATAACTAAAATGACTGAGCATCATACAGGTACTAGAACTGAACTGCCATAACTAAAACATGACTATGACAATGTAACCATAACCATATAACCATAACCATAACTGAAATTAATGTCATGACACAGAGCATAATATGAGTAACCGTGAAAGGAAGTTCTCCAAAGTTCTTGATTTGTCCTCCTTCTTGCACATCACTTCCTGTTTTTTCTGTTGTTCCATCTCATTGATGCGTGACGTGAAAGTATCCATATAGTCAAAGACAGCCTTCATGGCAATGGGCACCTCATATTGTTGCTGTAATCACACACATACACCTCATACTGTTGCTGTAATCACACACACACAGAAGCCTTCATGGCAATGGGCACCTCATACTGCTGCTGTAATCACACACATACAGAAGCCTTCATGGCAATGGGCACCTCATATTGTTGCTGTAATCACAGACATACTGAAGATGAACATGTCTACACATATCAACCCCATCACAATGCAAAAACACACCAACAAAAGACTTGAGATTTGATTCCATGGTTCATATAAACAGTCCTTAAAATACATATCATTTTTGACTAATAACAGAATAACAGGAAAACGGGAACTTCACTTGAGGCAAAACATAAACTGACCTTGACTTTGATCTCAAAGTCGGTGAGCACCATGTAGAAGTCCTCGTGTGTCATTCCCAGCTCTTTCCGGAAGGCCATGATGAGGTCATGATTAACGAGGTCATCATCCTGAAACCCCCCCATTGGTTTATCATGCTCTACAAAAACACCACATTGTTACTGACGACAATAGTGCAATTTACAGCATAAATCACTTTGATAACTTAATAAACTTTAGTAAATAACATGAAGGGAAAGCATCATAGTATACAGTACTGTATCATGTGTCATGAGACAATATACCCTCTTATAAAGCATCATAGTATACAGTACTGTATCATGTGTCATGAGACAATATACCCTCTTATAAAGCATCATAGTATACAGTACTGTATCATGTGACATGAGACAATATACCCTCTTATAAAGCATCATAGTATACAGTACTGTATCATGTGTCATGAGACAATATACCCTCTTATAAAGCATCATAGTATACAGTACTGTATCATGTGACATGAGACAATATACCCTCTTATAAAGCATCATAGTATACAGTACTGTATCATGTGGCGTGAGACATGAGGCATCTTCCTCACCCAGTGGTGCAGTCTACGTGATATGCAGGACTACGCAATATACCCTCTTAAAAATTATCTAAGTATACCTTAAAAAGCATTGAAGTATACTTAAAAATACTTAAGAATCAGGTTGAAATAGGATTTGTGTTAACATTTGGAGCTGATCACAGTACTTCAACTAGACTACATCACAGCATATCCACTACAGCTAAAGCCTACCTTGCCCCTCATTCAAGCTTTACTCAAAAGACTACAATCTTTCAAGAATCTCTCCCAAATCTGTCAGTGTCAGGCAGGCGTCACTAGACGGCACCACTCCACTGTACTCACCCATATGATAGTGGTCAATCTTCATGGTGCCGTTGGTGAGCGGGCCAAAGATGGTGATGACCGAGACCCTCCTGAGGGCCATCTCACACACGTGGTCCAGATACTCGTCCCTCTGCTGCTTGTACATGCGGTTGTGCTCTGAGGGGGCGGTCACTACCTACGGAGAAATACAAGTGCCGTGTGTGACCGTGGAAAGCAGAGGCCTAACTAACAACTAATCATCAAGTAAAATACACTTGTACACATCATAACTCATCAGTATTTGTGTGCTCAGTACAATACGGAGAAATACATGTGCCGTGTGTGACTGTGGAAAGCAGAGGCCTAACTAACGCCAATAATAGAAGAAATGATTCATTATAAAACAAGCTTGTACACATCATAACCCATCAGTATTTGTACGTTTAGGACATAAAACTTACAATCAATCTTCTCCTCTTTTCAAAATAACGGATGAATCTGTCCAGAGACTTCTTCTTAGCGGATAATTTGTCTGGTAACTTGGTGCCAGCTGAGGTGCCATCGACGTCCTCACCCGAAGGCTTCTTCTCAGGATATTTAGCACCCTCGCCTGACTTGGCAGCTTTTGGCTTCTTGGGTGCTTTGCTCTTTTTCGGTGCTTTCTCTGTCTTTTCAGACTTCTGTTTCTTTTCAATTTTCCCAGTTTTGAATTGACCTTTTTGTCTGATAATCTCATCTTGGACATCCACGGCTGGGGTCTTCTCAGCGTCCTCGCCTTGTTGTTTCGTCTCAGGGGGCACGTTCAGCTTCATACTGTGCTTTGTAACTGCACTGACGGTGTGCTCGGTCTTGTTACCTGATTGGTTGTGAACTCGATCGTGGGAAAGCTCAGTTTTGTGAGTACTGTAAGTGGGAGCGTACGTGATAGTGCTGGGCTGATAGCTGTCACTCTGAACATTTCTGGTAGACAGGTGGTCAAATGGATCAACAGTGGGCGAGCCTGACACACTTGGCAGACTATGTGCATCGCTGGGGTCGTTGTTCAGAGCAGCAGCAGTCGTTGAAGTGACGGCGTGAGGGACTGAGGGAGTTGTTATTGTGGTGGCACTGGTGAGAGTCGTGTCCTGTCTCATGGTGCTGATGGCTGTGGACTTGATCATCCCTCCCTTGACGTCCGTCTCAGAGTCCAGCCGTGTCTTAGGACTCTTTAGCCGTAACCGTGGAGATTTCACCACGTGCCCGGCCACTCCGGACTCCTTACACTTCTGAACGAACCCCTCCTGCCTCTCTCTCTCCAGGCGGCGTGCGGGCGCCTGATCGATGGCCCTGTACACGGCCTCCAGCCTCACCGGGTAGGGGAACCGCTCCTCCACCTGCAGAGTCTTCTTCAGCAGCACCATCTCGAACGTGCCCCTCTCCAGCCGCAGGAGCTCCATGAGCTGAGGCACCAGCGCGGTGTCCAGGGGCTCCTCTATGACGGCGCCCTGCTTGCTGATGTGCCTCAGCACGCCCCCTCCCCCCCCGGCCTCCTCCCGCTCCTGGTGGAACAGCACCACCTGGTGGACACGTCTCTCCGCCATCTCACAATAGGCGTGCGCCCTCATCTGGCTCCGCAGCAGCTGGTAGTAGCCGTCCGACTTGCGCGGAGCTGAGATCACCAGCAGGCGACTCTTCCCCGCGAACCTGGCCAGGACGCTGACGGCGACGCTCGCGTTGAGATGGTGACGAGCCGGGGAGGGTGGATGGGCAGGCTGCAGGCCACTGTGCTCTGTGGGGGCACTGATGGTGGGGGGCACTTTTCTGGGGTGCGGTGGTCTCCTGGGCACCCTAAAGGCCGCCGTGCCGCTTAGTGGGGGCAGGCCCGAGCTCCCCGGGGGCTTGATGAAGGCTCCTCTGTTCCCTGAGGTGGTGGGTCCAGCCACACCGCCGGCAGGTCTCGCAATGTTGTCAATGTGCCTTTTGATCACAGAGTCGGAGTGCTGGCTTTGACTAGTCTTTCTATACGCCTGCCTGTGCATTCCTCTGGGCTGGGGGACTGCATGTGGCAACACTTGTGAGAGGCTTTTAGCTACTGCCAGCATCACCAGGCAACAATACAGGATTGGGCATTTCATTTTTAGCAATAGCACAAACAGTCTCAAAAGCGAAACAACAAATTTGACTTCTTCCTCATGCAGAGACCATTTAAGGAGTATGTTGTTCTAATTACTCCCCCCAAAATGGCCCAGCTCTCTCAACACCAGGGTGCACAATGTCTCAAGCAGCAGATGAAGTCATGAAGCATTAGCCAGGATAAAATGAATACCAGTTGTCTTAGTCTGACAATCATGGACACTATCACTTGTCATGTTACAGCAGCTACATGGCCCACATCTGCATAGGATTAGGATAATCTACCCTTCCAGATGTACCCTACAATAGGGGCCTATATATAGCCATCCACAAGACAAGAGTTTTACATCCAATGTTTGAGTAATTTCGACTTATCTGGAAAAACTCCAAACAGACAGCCTCCCCAGACGCAGAATGTATGTAGGCTAGACCATCGGTTGTCGTAAGCAATCTCACTTTCACTCCTATATCTTCCTGCGCTTTTCGTTGGATGTCTGTAGAGTAAATCAGTTTCTTCTGCTGGCCGTGTCCCGCTCTTGTCTTCGTGGTATAGTCTGGCGTCGTTTCCGTTTACAATGGAAAAATGCAGGGATGACCATCTCCTCGACAAGCTCGTACTCTAAAGTCGGAAAGCAAGTAACAGATGGGTATCGGATCTCACAGAAAGGCTCAATACCGCCCACCGCTGAAGAGGTCTCAGCAAGATGGGTCATAGCCTACTTTTTCGCTTTAAACCCTAATTATTTACGACTCATTTGTTTTCATCAATCTTTATTAAGGCTACGAATGGGGTTCCTTTCCCTCAGATTAAAAAAAAAAAAAAAAAAAAAAATCATGTTGCACACGTAGACGTTTCTTCATTTCGGTCATATAGGTGAATGTATAGCCTATGCAAGAATGAAAAGACATCTGTCTAGACGGCACTGCCATCTAGTGGAAATCAGTGGAACATGCAGCAATGAAGACACTCTGAATTTGTATTTTAGAAGTGCACACTAGCCTATGCCCAAAAATGTGTATCTCCTAATTCCACCATAATCTACCATAAACTACATTTACTTGACACCGTCACCGATCATTATCCCATGTAGGCTTATATTGAAGTTGTCTTTTTTAGCCCTTTCACAAGTCAAACATTTGTTCAGTAAAATAATTCAGTTTAAATGTTGAATCATCTGTTGTCTGTATGTCTGTATGTCTGTATGTATGTATGTATGTATGTATGTATGTCTGTCTGTATGTATGTATGTATGTATGCCATGTCTGTATGTATGTATGTATGTATGTATGTCTGTCTGTATGTCTGTATGTCTGTATGTATGTATGTATGTATGTATGTCTGTCTGTATGTCTGTATGTCTGTATGTATGTATGTATGTATGCCATGTCTGTATGTATGTATGTATGTATGCCATGTCTGTCTGTATGTATGTATGTATGTATGCCATGTCTGTACTCTCTCCAGTCGTTTTTTGTGTCAGTAGCACAAGTCCTCTGCCAGCGTGTGGGCCTGCACAGGTAGTTACAGGAGAGTCATAAGCTTCTTACAGGCTAATGCACTTGCTGCTGAGTGAGCACGGCACACAGCGAGCTGCCTATGGAGAAATGCTCGAGAATTTGATAAGCCATATTAGAGAGAAATGTAGACTGCAGTTACGAGTGCATAGATATGAAGGCATTTGGTGAGATAATGTTTGATTAAGCTGATCTTTTGACTGTTTACAGAGGTGTCTATCCTGCCTTTGAGATGTCAAGGGACGTGGCTGCCGCTTGGGACGTGGAGTTGAGTGATGGAGCTTACCATATTGAATTTGAACACGGAACAACAACAGGAAAACGTGTTATTTACATTAATGGAAAGGTATGTTCAGTCATATGTATTAGACATGCAATCCATTTCCCAATAGATATGCATATTTAATTGTAATCAATGTGTTGGTCAATAGTTAGCTATAAATAAGCTTACAATACTCTATGTTATGCTTTTTCCTGTCATGTTCAAACTTAGTTTTAATTGTGCAAGCGTGTCTGCTCTCTGCTTTAGGAGATTATGAGAAGAGACTGGATGTTCAAACTAGTGGGCAAAGAAACATTCACTGTTGGAGTATTGGAGACGAAAGCCACCATAAACGTAGAGGCCGTCAGTGGTTTTGCCTATGAATACAGTTTAAATATCAATGGAAAGAACTACAAAACCTTCATGGACAATCGCTCCAAAATAAGCAAAACCTGGACTCTGAAGCTGGATGGTATGGACTACCGAATTGTACTGGGTAAGTGACACCCCTTATCAAAAAGTCATATATTCCAATAGCAACAATCCTGTAGGAAATAGACATCCGGATTGTCCAAAAAAAATCCAACATCTGATTGGAATCACATTGGAATGTGATTGGAATTTACAGGACTTTTTGATAAGGGACATGCGAAGGGTTCAGATGCAAAAGCCTCTAAATCCGTCTGACCACTTTTCTTTTAAATGAGCATTTCGTATCAGGCTCCTATAGGGTTTTGCCTACAAATCAATATTTCAGACCAGGAAGAGAATGGTATTTAGTGAGTTTTGAAGCTAAATTATTGAATTAGCTTACACTATATGTGAAGAGCATTCACTCACCATCATTATCTCATTTTTGACAAAAAGTGGATTTAGAGGCTTTTGCATCTGAACTCTTCATGCACAGTCCCATAGTCCCATGGCTCTGAAACTTCATGGTAGAAACCCAATAAAATGCCATCAATTTACATTTATTTCATTTTTTTCCCAATGTGGATTTTCTTTTTAAAGAATTAACAACATGGCATACACAGAGTCAAACAAGTACAAATAAATGTACAAAAGAGAACAACAAAAAAAAAGACTCTCATACATGGCACACATTACAGAGGCAAAAACTAGATTGTCTTTTCCAGATCATTGGAATTTACATTTATTTTAAATCTGTTTCCCTGGGATATCATCTTTATGTCATTATCGTAGCACACCATATAGACCAGTAAGCTCTACAGTGGGGCTGTGGTGGTAGTATCAATGATAGGGTCAATGCTTCACATGGTCAGTCCATACCAGACCATTGTAATCACTCTTTCATTTTTACATTTCTGTGAGTGATTAGTATGTGAAGTGTGTGTGTGTGTGTGTGTGTGTGTGTGTGTGTGTGTGTGTGTGTGTGTGTGTGTGTGTGTGAATTGTGTTATGGTTGTACTGGATGCCTAAAATTTCCTTCGGGGACCGGGGTGAATCTATCTATCTATCTATCTATTGTACTGGGTTCCTGATGAGTGGTTTATCTAAAACAAACACTATTCACACCTTCATCCTGAAGTACCAACAATTTCGCATGTGGACATTTTCTCTCTAAAGTTGCAGAGAGTGCACACACGTCCAACGTGGTGCAGGTGCAGGGTAAAATACTGTAGATCAGTGATTAGCACCTGACGAAGACCAACATTGGTCGAAAGTAACACTGCGCAATAAATTCACTTCAGGAGCAGCAGCAACAGTGTGCAGCAACAGTGTGCAGCAGACATTTTCTCTCTGACAGTGCAAGCTATTTCTGCAGCTGTCAAACTATTAGAAATGTGCTGCATTGATCACTGAAGGCCACTACTGCTCACCCACTGGTAGTCTCAATGGCATACAGGGCAGGACGTATTATACAAAAGAGTAGTGGAGAGTGCTGGGCAGCTCATTCCACCAAGAGGAACCACTGAGAGAAAGAGTCTTGAAGTCTTGACCTATAGCGTTTATGGCGACACAACTTTATCTCACCATACTGACATTAATTAATTGGGATCTCACGAAAGCAAAGCAATTAACTCAATATCAGACAAAAACACAACATTTAAATTGATCGCACCTTGGGCTTCCATAGTTTTCCATCTTCTTGGGTGCAGTTCCATGTGAATCAAATCCATGTGAATGTATCTTCAAGATAAATCTGTGGGTCAAACAGTTATATGCATTGGAACTTACATGCTGATCATAATCCAAACCATCACCCAGTAGATTTGCTTGGTCACCTGTGGTTGAATTAAAAGAAAACTATATTTTGTATACAAATGATCAGATGTCTGATACCTGTGGGCTTATGCAATGATGCCTGTATGATATTTATCAGTGGGTTCATGGTATTTTATTACTTTTACCAAAGATCCTTGATCATTAAATTGACTTTTACTCTCTTTTAAACAGAGAAAGACACCATGGATGTCTGGTGTAATGGCGACAGGATGGAGACAACGGTAATCACCATTCATCTCCAAGCACTAGGCCCACAATTTCACTGTAAAGATAAATCATGGTCTACCATAAAGCTCATTCAGGCTATAGGCTACACTGATTTGTAATAACATCTTCATTCTGTTTGCTGCTGGTATGCAGGGGGAATTTGCAGACGATGGCACAGAAACCCACTTTGATGTGGCGAACCACAGCTGCTGTGTGAAGGCCTTCAGTAGTGGGCACAAGAGGAGCGGCATCATACATCTGCTTCTAGTGGATGGGCAGCGCGTGCCCGAGTTCATGCAGTGAGCTGGACTTCAGAAATGGAACTTCACTCAGAAATCATAAATGGATGACCATTGACCAGTGGGTGCAGTTATTCTGCACAGAACTCACAATTCAGCTTACTGATGGTCAGCTGATGCTAGATACTACAGATGTTCATGAAGGATGGGCATATTGTTTCTGTTCATTTTTTTTTTGCTGTTGTTATTTGTCAACATGTTTCCAAATGGCAAGCCATGGTTGGTAAATGGTAACGGATAGCCTATGTTTAATGGTCAGCCATCCAGTTGCATCTGTTCAGTTTGATTGATCATCTCTGCAGAATTGTTCATTGTGGTGTACATGGCTACCCTAATAATAGAGGAAAACTATACAGTAAGCATTTGTGAGTGAGTGAATTTATTCATGTCAACGACTGCATCACAGGTTGACTCATTAATGGGTTACCCTGGGAAGTGTGTCTGTCCTATCAAGCAGATGGGTGTTCATGCGAGCTACTTTACGCACAACCACGCAATAGGCATCGTATAGACCGTAATTACCGTATAGACGCGACCTCATGTTTTCCTGAAGGGAACAACCAAGGACTGACCACGCGCAACGATGTTTGAGAGGATACGGACCAGACGGGACGGATCGAGCTGCAGGAGGAAGGGGATTGCACCCATCTCTTGCTGACAAAAAAGGAGAACTCTTCGCAGATAACGTGAATATTCAAAGGATCAGACACATCTTTGTGTGGTCTACGACGCTATCGGACTCTTTTCTGGAACCTATCCTGGTTGTTGAAAGTAGTTTGGCGTGTGTTCTGCTAGCTTAGCTGAACTAAACAACGATAAAGCGAGTTGACTGCGCAGAATTCATATCTACCTTCACTGACTAGCTTGTGTGCTAGCTAAGAGAATAGTTCCAGGGTTTCGATCGTATTTTCCTACTTTCATATCCATTTGGATAGTCTGGATACGTTAAAACATTGACAAATGTTAGAACCGGTTATTCAGACTTTTGCCTCCTTTACTGGTAGCATTCGAGGGGCCTACACTGGTCACCTCTGCTTCTATTTAACATTAGCTTAGCCAGCTATGAAAGTATTTGGTGTTTTGGAATATTGCTTCAGTTGTAACGTTCGTATCAGAGGTTTTTGGCAATGCTAATATTTCATTCCTAGTCTCCGGAGTCGGAGTGAGGATATGGGGAAGGATTGCTGGACTGACTGCTCAACAGTCTCTCCAGCCAATATTTCAAATTGGGAGAGCTCAGAATCTCCCTCCGGCGTTTCTGCTTCTATTTTGGGGTGTGCTGTTTGGAAACACTACATGGGCACATTTCATAGCTAGCTAACGTTATCGTTTGCTAGTTTTATCGAGTAATGTCAAAACAAGCTACATGTCCGCAACACTACAGTGCAGAACGAATTAATATTAGTTAACGTTATAACCTGAAATCATATCTAACGTTCGGCTATCCCTTCAGTGACAGACGTCCTGAACCTATTGTGAGTGATATCCAGCTGGCTATGGTAGCTTGTCAGCTAGCGTGCTAGCAAGGTTAACCAAAATACAATAAGTCAGCTAACATATCCTTTGCTTGCTTCATTGCTGCACTTTCAAGTATCCAGAGGTGACTTGATTTATGTGGTAAGCGAACCACAAAAGCCGACGTGTATACGTATCAAACGATTGTTTAAACAGGATACAGACATTAGGAGCGCAACTGCGAATATCATTTGAAAGATGAACTATCAGCAGCACCTTGCAAACTCCGCCGCTATCCGGTCGGAAATCCAGCGGTTCGAGTCGGTCCATCCAAACATCTATTCAATTTATGAACTCTTGGAAAGGGTGGAGGAGCCTCTGCTTCAGAACCAGATTCGTGAACACGTTATCGCCATTGAAGGTAAGACACCAATGACTAATTGTGTATAGCATGATGTTATTGTTGATATCAACCACAATATAGGCTACCCATTCACCCCCTTGACATCTGTACTATTCGATGTAAGGAATTCGTGTAGAACCGTTACCTACACATTTACTCGGAACATGCACAGAGACTGTGTGACTTGTCACTTGAAACACGTGCTCAATTAGGTCATTGTAGATAATGCTAACATTGCGTTAATGTTGACAGGTAGCATCGATGTACTTATGACTGATGTCCTGATTATGCATGACAACCTTGAGCATTGAAAGGCTTGTAGCATCTGCGTCAGTTTTCACACATGACATCCCCCATTAATCCTGTAACCGGCAAACCACTTCTGCAATAAATTATTATATATTTTTTTTACCATAAGAACTGTTATGGTGCGCATCTGTTTGTAGGGTAGCCTACTCCTACTCATGGGGCACCTAGTTCCTTATGATCATGTGCAGTTGAATTGCACACTTCAAATGGTATTGGTTCCTTCATATTCAAATCGCTAAGCAGGGCTTTTTCAGTTTCATAGCCTAGTGAGTTAACAGAAGGAAATGTGCAGACCTACAGTAGGTTTTCCTTGAAAACATTTGTATCCTTGTTCCTATTTGCACGTTTAACACGTTCATACTCGGGGTGCAGATGATGGGCCGTCTGAGAATGTGTTGGATGAGTGAATGCGTTGGAAGATCATGGGGTCTAGCATTACTTGCAGGCGAGTGTGTATACAGAACAGAGTTTTATTTTATTGGCCTTCTGACGGGAAGTGATCGACCACAGATCTGGAAGTTGTGCTGAGGATGAAGAACATCCGTGATTACATGGCATTGTATGTGACATACTGTAGAGGCCATGCAGTAGCCTGTGTCAGTTTGGTCATTTGAAGGAGGGGTTTCCAACTCTTGTGGGTGTTTCAGCACAATCTTATCATAGATAAACAATGGTCTTGTTTCCTGAGAATGCTCCAGTGGTGCTTATTTGAGTATTAGGTGGTTACGCACCTCTGAAACAGGGAAGAGTGTCAGGTCTTGTGTCAAGGTGAGGCAAGGCAGTTTTATTTGTACAGCGCATTTCATACACAAGGCACCTAATCGTGCTTTACATCGCCAGAGAATTGAGGGTAGCAGGCAATAATAAGTAATGGCATGAGGGCGATAACATAAAAGAAAGGACTTCCATCGCACATCACATCTCGGCTTTGTTGAAAATGAGGGCTACCCTCAATGACACTACAAGAATAAATATAGGTTGAATTAATGAAAAAAAATCATAGGAAGAACGTAAGCTTATGCACTGTTTGTTTGAAATGTACTAAAGCCCATGTGAGTGGGTGTGTGACCACTTGAAGCGGTTGGGGAGACAGTTGGTCTTAAACTGTTCAGAATTCCTATTTATTGTATCTTTATTGTTTTGAACTATGCCTGCAAGGTAGGCAACCTGTGTGTGTGTGATTGTGTGTGTGTGATTTGTACTGTACTATTGCTGCACAACAAACTGCCCCATTGGGGGACAAATAAAGTAACTTGACTTGACTTGAGAGGTTATGAGCAGCGTAAGAGCAGCTGTAAGCTGCTCCAGTCATCCCTAATTCGGCTGATATTGCCCCTTATTCTTCATTTGCTGTAGCAGTAACATTAGCAACACCTGAGCTGCATTCAAATTCACAAACATTGGCGAACGTTTGCGAATGTTTGCAAGCAGGTGCATTCAAATTCACAAACATAGGCGAATGTTTGCAAACAGGTGCATTCAAACTCACAAACGGAGGCGAACGTTTGCAAACAATCGCAAACAGTCTGAGGAGGTAGTTCTTATAGCACAAACTTGCAGTGGAGCGCGACGTGAGTTTGACGAAGGTAACAATGCGTTAGAATGGAATGTTGGCACCAAATCATTCAAACTGAACTGTTTAAAGGAAACATGTTCACCACTAACGTTCGCCACTGTTTGCCCACGGAATGCACCTCTGGTCTGGCTTCATACTGGTCTTCAAGATTACCTTTTCTTGTAGATGATCCTGTAAGACTGTGATGAGTAGAGATCTGGTTTCAAATCTGCTCTATCTACTCAGTTATGTTGAGGATACACTGGGTCACAATGGTTCATCAAAACATGTTGAATAAACCATAACACAGATGGTCTTATTGTGCTGTTGTTCACAACACTTCCCAAATATAGTCAATGACGGATGTATTCTTTTTTTTTTATCGTCATAGTCTGGAGTTTGTGAATGACTAAGTGAGTAAGATGGGACGAATATAGGAGGAGAGAGAGACAGAGAGAGACTCTGTCACAACAGGTAGCCCGGAAAATGTGTTGAATAAAACAGAAGCAGTGGTGCAGACAGCTGCTGCCTACTGTTTGATGCAGGCAGTAGTGTGTGTGTGTGTGTGTGTGTGTGTGTGTGCAGCACGCACAACGTGCTCTGTTTGATGCAGGCAGTAGTGTGTGAACTCGGAAGGCTTGTAAGATGATGTGTAGGACGACATGCGCCCTGCTGTTAGGATGTTTTACAGAGTGAATCAATTTAATGCAAATGCTTAATTAACCCTCCAGTGGTGGGATGAGGCACCGTGCTACAGTGCATGACTGTGCAATAGGGAGGCAGCAATTAATCAATGAATCGATTAGTTGTCGACTTGAAATTAAGGACTACCTTAGAATTCTCTGATTTGTACCTCTTTAATCTTATTAGTATTATCATCCTCACATGGCTGTGGACTAAGCAACACATTTCAGGACGTATTCATGGGCTTCATCAACATTTATTTTTTATCAATTAAACCGCTAGCTCAATTCATTTGAGAAAATAATGAATGGATTAATCAACTAGCATCAAAATAATCCTTATATGCGGTCACACTGTGCACAGTTTAGGTGTATGGACTGTCTAGGTGCCGCAGTGTTGGCAGAAAGGTATAATTGTGTACCAATATGGCGGTTAAGAAAGCTGCCCTAACAGTTTGTACTCATATATTGTATGGCATCTTAACGCGAGTGGGACTCCTGTTTGACAGATGGCAAATCCCCTCTGAAAATTGATAGGTCAGGCCCATATGCCCCCTCCCTCCCAACGCTAACTCCCACAACTGTGTGTGTATCTCCTAATGGCATGGGAGAGTGTTTGGTGGCGGGCGGGGGAGTGTGTGTGTGTGTGTGTGGGGGGGGGTTGTGGTAGAGAAAAGCGGGAGAGCAGGAGAGGTTTCTCAGTGAAAAGCAATTACGCAATGCTTGGATTGAGCTCCCATACGGAGCGCAGTGCTTTTACTCAGTCACATTAGTTGGTTATGCAAGTAGAAGGCTGACACACACTCTCCTCAGCTGCTGATGTCGGGAGAGCTCGGCTCTTTCTTTGCCTTCGGAATATGGAGCCTTTCTTTGGCGTTTAGCTGTGTGTGAATTTAGGCAGTA
The DNA here is from genome assembly GCF_963854185.1 of Sardina pilchardus. Lineage (NCBI taxonomy): Eukaryota > Metazoa > Chordata > Actinopteri > Clupeiformes > Clupeidae > Sardina > Sardina pilchardus. The sequence goes on from NC_085016.1 coordinate 1,531,419, forward strand.
TAGCCTATACCACGCACACACACATACGTGCACACACACACACACACACACACACACACACACACACACACACACACACACACGCAGTATCAGACTGGTACTTCCGGAACGCAGGATCTGAGATTCATGTGCTTCACAGGTCTGTGTGTAAAGGTCAGGCACACGGTGATCATTAACAGGAGCAGGAAAATGGTCTCTATTTATTTATTTATTTATTTATTGTTTGTTTGTTTGTTTGTTTGTTTGTTTGTTTGTTTGTTTGTTTATATAGAATGACAGCAGCTGTGTTTGATGCAAAGATGGACACCAAGGATGGAAATTAGCACCAGCCAAATGCTGGTAAAATATGAACATTTCAGGCACAAAGTAATAATTATATTCATATACAAGTATAATTATATTAGTGTCAAAAAAATAATATTTAGTGCCAGGCTGGTGAATTTGGGCAACAATCTGCCAGTGGCTGGTAGATCTAAACGTTTTCATAAAATGCAATGTCCACCCCCGATAGAAACCATGGTCTCCTCTTGGCGTTTGTTTGGCTCAGATTAGATTAGATGTTTATTGATCTCGAGTTTCTCATTTAGGGGGTTTTATGGTAAATTCAGCTGTAGAACAACCTGTTTCAGCCTCCTGCCCTGCGTCTCATTCAGCAACAATGAGAGGTGTGTGTGTGTGTGTGTGTGTGTGTGTGTGTGTGTACGTGTGTGTGTGGGAACACCACATGCTTAGTTTTCATCCTCCCTAGTCAAGAGGACATGACCCTATCAAGACTATTGGCAAAGTTGTCAATACATGCACATTATAATATATGCTGGTAGTGTTTTAGTAGAATGTTCAACTAAATATATAAAATGGTACCCGTTTGTGTTTCACCAGCTTCCATAGGAAATGATAGGAGCTACTGTATCAGCTGTGTGTAATTCTGTGGGATTCTGTGAATTCTTTGAGTATGTTAAAGGAGCACGCCAACCTTTTGGGATTTGCCGTCTATTCCAGTGTTCGATGAGAGGATGCATATCCATCTCTTCCCAGTCTGACGCCGTTAGCCTAGCTTAGCATAATCACTGGAAGTGTGTTGCACCAATTAGCCTACTGCTAAAATGGAGATGGGCACTATGGATTTAGATATTTAGAAGCCCTAATCTTGGAAGAAAGCTATGGTGTGAGCCAAGTATTATGCATTGCCCATCTTAAAATCACAACTACTGATGCGGTAGCCTGCTGATGATGGAGTTTACACCACAAGAAAAGTTTGGAATCTAAGGGGCAGACATATGGGAGTCCATTTGTTTAAGAGCTCCCACTGTCTAGACTGCAATTGAGGGATTAGGCAGCCCAATGAGCGCTAAAAGGGCAAAGCTACAGCTGCATTAAAGGGATCCTGATGGGAAGTGAAACCCAATGTGTGTAACCAGTGAGGAATAAGTGTTCCTGTTTCAGTCTCCGTGAGGGCTTGGCCAGTGTTTATGGTCAGGCTGAATAAATTGCTTTAGCCCATTACACAAATACCACAGTTGAAATGGGATGAACTGGCACGGAAATCTTCAACTGAAAACTCTCTCGCAATCGTTTTATGTGAGAAATAGACGCACGGCTTTGTTTTGTTGAAGTTGTTAGAAATGCACCTCGGGTGATCCGAATACAAGTGGTCAATTCTGGGAATGTAAATACGAGTGTGTATATTGTTCTAAATGCAAGCATAAAACAAACCGTGTAAACAGTCATCAAGAACAGTCATCAAGACACCTTGTGATCTGATCACACAAACCACTGGCTGAGGTGGTGCGTTTGACGTGGGTGCGTTTGACGTGCGTGCGTGCGTGCGTGCGTGCGTGCGTGCGTGCGTGCGTGCGTGTGTGTGTGTGTGTGTGTGTGCGTTTGACCACAGTTCTAGTGCGGCGTACATGCTGCTTTTTGATGCTCCGCAGACGATGGGAGTTCTATGGTCACTGACGTTAGCAGTCACAGAATATAAACACTGACAAGTGGTCAGCAATGGCTCGAGTAGATTTTAATGTGTAAAAAATGCATCAAGTAAGACACACACACATCCCATGCTTTGAATAAACCTGTGTGTGTGTTTCTGTAGAATGTCCTGTACTAAATAAGATTATTTAAGGCTGACTACAATGTTTAGTCTGTAGCAGCTAGGCCTCGCTCCTTCTAAATAACTTCACGAGCTCAGAAGCATTCATGTTATTATATAAAAGATGGTTCCTCTAAGTACTTAGAGCTTTTGCATGTCTGTGTGGTCTTGTTGTAGGGCTGCACAATTAATTGATTTTTAATCAGTATTGTGATTTGGACTATTGCAATTAGCTACAGAAATCCCAAAAGCTGCAACTAGTAAGGCAGCTTGCAACTCTGTCTCTAACCTTTGTGGTTGATTTTGTAACATGTATGTTTCTTATATCCATATGTCATCCTCCTTGTGACAGACAGTGAAGCTGACCAATCAGAAGTGCTGTTCTTCTCATGCACCAGGCATGCTCACCAATCAGAAGTGCTGTTCTTCTCATGCACCAGGCATGCTCACCAATCAGGGGCCCAAGTTAAAGCAAAATTTGGAATATTGAACTGAAGCTTGATTTTTTTTCAAAAACCGTATCGCAAATCAAATTGCAACACCAGTCAGAAATATCTCAATTATATAGTTTCTCCATGGCAGACGGCCCTACAAGATAATAGCTTAGCTGCTTAGGGACCAGACTGGCCTGTACGGTCTTTGGTTGAAGTAGATGCTGAAATAAGTGACGTTCGGAGTGCATGTATTAGTCCGTTTACACTGTTAATTATTTAACGTGTGCTGAAGGCCATTGAAAGAATTAGAGTATTGAGTCTCACAAGCGAGATGACCGCATCCTACATTTTTTTTTTTTTTTTTTTTTTTGCTGCATTCCTTAAAAAGAATGGACTCCAACACACACAGCAGCTGTGGGGTGCAGCTGGGCCAGACAGGAGGTGGGTGTGTGTGGAGCGGAGAGGGGGGTGTGTTCCCCTGATTCCTGATTCCTGTCACCATGGAGGGGGTGTGAGTGTGCTGGGAGCTACATTTTTTGGAGCCGGACAGTAAACAAAACAATAGCAGCGAGCGACCCCTCATCCCTTAGCAGTAAAAATAGCCGTAAGGCTGCGCGTTTCCTGCCCAAAGCTGGGCCACATCCCCCACCACAGTCCCCTGGGCATGATGTCACTTCCTTGCCCCAATATTGATCTGATCTTTTCATGCTTGGTTTGAGATCTCACGGCTGGCCCTTGCTTGTCCTGATGGTCGATCCATCAATATCTTTGCATCTGCTAAGTCGAGTGCTTCGGTTTGGCTTAATGGATGTTTTATGGGGGTATTTCATCAGGTAGCCTAATGTTTTCCCTGCGGCAATTGGAATGTTTTTGAATGCTTGGAACTGTCCAGTGCCGCAGAGATTAAAATGCTGTGTTGTCGGTCTACAGTATTCTCCTAGTGTTCCTCTCTCTCTTGGCCTCTACTACTGACTCCTTGCATGCTCCAAGTCCACTAACATGGAAATGAAAGCATCTGTTTTAGGCATGACATGATCACTGAGTATTGTAATTCACAACACAACGGAGCACATGGGTCTCGTACACAGTGCTGGCTCACGTCAGCCTGGCCGAACCCAGACCAACATGCGGGCAAATTGGATATATACAATGGTATATAGTGTATATATCCAATGGGATACAATGTATTTTAGCCCCTCCTGCTACCTACCCCCCCCCCCCCCCCCCATATCAGCAAAACTCAGGGACTGGTATTTTCTTTTGAATTGAGTAACTGCACTTAAAAGCTTTGTTTACCATAGCAATAGGTTTACTGCACTTCTGAACCAATTTGGTAGGCGTTTTAATGCGATTTTAAGTTTAATTTCACTTCTGGTTACGCCCCTGGAAGTCATAAAATGGGACGTTCTGAAACGGTGCCAATGAGATCCTTGCCAGATGGATCTGCAAAGCCAATTTAATTTTGCTAACAGGTTCGTCTGGGTTCACCCAGGCAAGGGTCATGTTTGATAATAACAAAAACAACTCAGAAAAAATAAAATAGTATTTGTTCTAGACACTTGTGACTTGAATGAAAATTGCCAATGGAAAGAACATTGTTAGCACCGATGAGCTATAATATCGTTTGAATGCTACATGGTGGGTACCTGCGTTTTTTTGAAAACCTTAAAGTCCACTCTGTAAACCATAACTGGAAATTCGTTTGAAAACTGAAAACATGTTATGACTGTGAATTGTATGGGACTAAACTGTGGAGTTAGACCATTAAACAGATTATCATCATTTTCAGTGTTCCGTTTTTTTCTGTTTTTAGGAGGCGGGTCCAAAAAGGGGGGATATTGATGATGTAATGATTTCCCCATTTAGCTTAACTCCTCCCCTTACTAGGCGAGTGGTCACGTTCCTAGAACCATATCAGGATGATAGTCATAGTACCACAGATATCAAGATGATAGTCTTAGTAGTACCACAGATATCAGGATGATGGTCTGATGGTCATAGTAGTACCACAGATATCAGGATGATGGTCATAGTACCACAGATATCAGGATGATGGTCATAGTACCACAGATATCTGGAAACTCAGTCAGGAATCAGGAAGCAAGCTTTAGTCTTACAGTAATGTGCATCAAGGGAGAGGGATCAGCTTCTCCCAAAAGATTCACCGCTCCTTTCAATACACAAAAAAGTGTCCTATGCTTACAGAAAAGAGTAGGGTGGGGTGGGGTATTCTAGCTCTATGAATATGGAATGGATGTACAGGGGGTCTTCCTGGAGGGTCGTTCAGAATGACCCCACCTTGTACCTGGCCAAATGATATGCTGATGGAACAGACAAAAACTCCTTCAAATGGTCTTGCAGGGCACATTCTTCTTTGGAAGATGAGTTGAGGCATGACCAGACATCAATCACTCCAGGTCTGGTTTGGTGTGTGCTGGAGTCTATCTGACTGTCTGACTGTCTGAATGTAGTATCAAGTGCGCTCTGTCCACCCCAATATGGTAAATATGACCTTTGACCTTTGGTCTCCTTCTCTATTGGTTCAAAATACCAGCACTTGAGCGACAGAAAGGCTGTCAGACAAAAGTCCTGCTCAAAACGTTGCACTGTTGTGTGGCGTCCCGTCCAGTTTGGACATTACAGTTAAAAACAAGGTAATCGAACGGATATTGAAGCTAACGCTTGCTTGCATCGCATACCGTTAGGACACATGGTAAGACTAAATACAGGTGTTACACTTGCTAACGCTCGTATAGCATGCAGTCAGGACACGGTGTAAGACTACAGGTGTGGCCCCTGCTAACGCAAGACTGCAGGTATGGCCCCTGCTAACCCTCCTGTAAGACCACAGGTATGGCCCCTGCTAACCCTCCTGTAAGACTGCAGGTATGACCCCTGCTAATGTGAGACTACAGGTATGACCCCTGCTAATGCTAACACTCCCGCAAGACTCGTATAGCATGCAGTCAGGACACGGTGTAAGACTACAGGTATGGCCCCTGCTAACCCTCCTGTAAGACTACAGGTATGGCTCCTGCTAACCCTCCTGTAAGACTACAGGTATGACCCCTGCTAACGCTCCTGTAAGACTACAGGTATGGCCCCTGCTAACCCTCCTGTAAGACTGCAGGTATGGCCCCTGCTAACGCAAGACTACAGGTATGGCCCCTGCTAATGCTAACGCTCCTGTAAGCCTGCAGTTATGGCCCCTGCTAACCCTCCTACAGGTATGGCCCCTGCTAATGCAAGACTACAGGTATGGCCTCTGCTAACACAAGACTACAGGTATGGCCCCTGCTAATGCAAGACTACAGGTATGGCCCCTGCTAATGCCAACACTCCTGCAAGACTACAGGTATGGCCCCTGCTATCGCTCCTGTAAGACTACAGGTATGGCCCCTGCTAACGCAAGACTACAGGTATGGCCCCTGCTAACCCTCCTGTAAGACTACAGGTATGGCCTCTGCTAACGCAAGACTACAGGTATGGCCCCTGCTAACCCTCCTGTAAGACTACAGGTATGGCCCCTGCTAACCCTCCTGTAAGACTACAGGTATGGCCTCTGCTAACGCTCCTGTTGTATGCAGTGAGGACACGGTGTAAGGCATGGCCCCCTGCTTCTTAGCCCATGTTGAGGCCCATAATCTGGATGGCTCCGCATGTTTAGTGGCCGTCTCCTCCGTGGGCATGAGTGGCATATCAGTGGGAGGGCCTCATGCCACGGCCTCATCTGCGGAGATGCCAGCTGACCCGGCGAATCAGAGCAGACGCGCCCACTCGCCCAGCTTGGCATGCGGAGACTCCCCTCTGGCAGAGATTACGCACTTTACTGTTTAAGTTGCTCTGCATGGACACACACATCGCTCACGTTTAAGATGCACACATGCGCATGCATGCATGCACACACACACACACACGTACGCACACACACACACGTACGCACGCACACACAAGTGCGCAAGCACACACATGTACTTGTACACACACACACACACACTCACTTGTACACACACAGACACACACACGTATACGTAGACAGACACATAGACAGACAGACACACATACACAGACAGACCCACACACAGACACATAGACAGCACTATATGGGGGGTTGCCAGGTTGTAGTTGATAACGGGATTGTTCAGTTGAGGCTAATTGCCCCCAGAGGAGTGTGTAAGCCACACACACACACACACACACACACACACACACACAAGCTGCACATACACAAGCTAGTGCACACTCATTTCTAGGCCATGTCTGTTGTTTAGGCACCCAGCCGTCGCTGCTCCAGATATTCTCCAATTAATAGCCTAAACATGTTGCCATGTCAAGGTGCAGCTCCCTCCTCTTCATTAGCCTAAACACGGCCTGTTTTTCCGCTCTGATCCGGGCTGTTGAACAGAGCGGCTCTCACACACACACACACACACACACACACACACCCCACCCACTCTGTTGCACTCACAGTCCCTCATTGTGTTGAGCAGATATTGCTCCTCTTTCATCCCTCCCTGCCTCCTCTCCTCTCCGCTCCACTCCGCCTCGCCTCGCCTCGCCTCGGCTCTTATTCATATGGAATACGTAGGTGCATCAAAGGGTGAAGCATGTCGGATGGATGGATGGATGGATGGATGAGTGTATGGGAGGGAGAAGGGCAGAGTTCTTTGGTGTGTGTGAGTGTGTGTGTCAGAGACAGAGTGCAGTGAGTCACCTCTGGGAGATTAGGACCCCAGTGATGCAGAATGACATCATCGTGTCTGAGTGTAGAATGCTTCCGCTGCAGTGCCCCCCCCCCCCCTCACACCCCCCCTTGTTCCAGACGCCTCTGCTTGTGCTCCAACATCGTTTGCCTGTCAATCAAGTGCACTCGGCGGCAGAAGGGCAGACTATTGGATGAGCAGCAGGCACGGGGTCTGACTTGCTGTAGTAGACAAGTGCTACGGTGTGAGAATAAGCTCATGTTTATCAGTGCATGTTTATGTATGTAAAGTATACATGCGAATGTCCTCTAGTATGTAAAGTCTGCAGACAAAAGTCTGCTCGACCTCTTTGACCTCCTGCAGCGCTTCATTGCGGCGCATTAAGACTAACGGGAGTCAGTATGTGTGAATACTGACCGCTGGTCTCCTCTCGGTCTCTCGCGGGCTGTTTTGAACGCTTGTTTGTTCTCAAAGCTTTATTGTGCTGTGAAATTGAATGCGAAACTGACGTAGCAGTGTTCGCACGAGAGGGAAGGACCTGGAATGAGTCTCGCGCTCTCTCTCTCTCTCTCGCTCGCTCTCTCTCACTCTGTCTGTCTGTCTGTCTGTCTGTCTTTCTCTTTCTGTTTTTATTTCTTTCGCTCCTTCTTTCTTTCTTTCTTTCTCTTTTTCTCCTTTCTTTCTCTCTTTCTCTACATCTCTATCTCTTGCTCTTTCTCAGAGGAACACACTCCACGTTTGTGGCCTCTGATCCCATACGAACACAGAAATGTCTAACTTTCAAAGTGGAAAAGAAACATAATTAAAAAAAAGAAAAAGGTTGTGTCGCTTGCTGCCTGTAGCGGCTGGCTGGAGAGACTGTAAAAGGTCACAGACGCTGACCTCCGACCCTTGACCCCCGCGCCCCGATACAGGGCTGAATTGAATTGAGTTTTCTGAGGGCCGGGGGCGGGGGGAGGTGATTACAGCACAGCAGCTCGGCCCTGCCACACAGACCAGCGATTCTTCTCCAGCGCAGCTCTGTGATGACGGTGGCATTTGGGCGACCCGCCTCCATTCTCATATCTGCTGCTCTCCCGCTCCTCCAACTGCAGCCTGCTCTGCCTCTCCACACAGCTGTACACTCTTCAACACAACACACCACCAAACCACACTATACTATACCACACACCACACCACCACACCACACCACAACACACTATACTATACCACACCACACCACACCACTCAGAGCTGTGCACTCTTCACCACAGATACCCCGGAGACGGCTGACAAGCGCCCAAGTGTGCCTGAGAAGCAGCACAGTCAACAGCACCGCACAGCACAGTCAACAGCACCGCACAGCACAGTCAACAGCACCGCACAGCACAGTCAACAGCACAGCACAGCACAGCACAGTCAACAGCAAAGCACAGCACAGTCAACAGCACAGCACATAATTAATTCACAGGTAGTCGCTAATGCTGGCTTGCATGGCATGTTAATGCTACAAGATAAGCGCATGGAAATCCTCCTCCAGGGAAATGAGTGGCTTGATCAACAGAAGACCGGTTTCCCTTACTCTGGTTTCCCAAGCACATCATAGCGAGCCGTCGTTGTCATGGCCAGGGATGCTCGTCATTGGTCCTCTACCGTCCTGCCGCATCACACAGGAAATGGAGCTGACTCACTATCTGGCAGGGGCAGCAGTCTGAAGTGTGTTAGTGTTATGGGCACAGGATCACTATCTAGCAGGGGCAGCAGTCTGAAGTGTGTTAGTGTTATGGGCACAGGATCAGTATCTAGCAGGGAAGAGCAATTTGAAGTATGATAGTGGTATGGCCATAGGCTCACTATCTGGCAGGGAGAGCAATCTGAACTGTGCTAGTGGTATGGGCATAGGATCACTATATAGCAAGGCAGAGCAATCTGAAGTATGATAGTGCTATGGACATAGGCTCACTAGCTCCTGTTTGCCCCAGTGTGGGGTATTTAGCTCTGGGTCTGCTGTGTCTGACCTGCTGAAATTCAGCAGGGGTGTTGTGTGTGAAAACAGCACATGATCGAACATGACCCTTGACCCTTGGCAGCTCTCTACTGACAATGTGCAGGAAGAGTCACACCGCACTCACGATAAAGAAGAGTCACACCGCACTCACGATAAAGAAGAGTCACACCGCACTCACGATAAAGAAGAGTCACACCGCACTCACGATAAAGAAGAGTCACACCGCACTCACGATAAAGAAGAGTCACACTGCACTCACGATAAAGAAGGTGCCAGACAAACAAAAACTTTGTTTCTTCAAAATGAACTGTCTGTCCTTTTATGTACGTTTCAGTCCTTTATGTACGTCTTAATAGGCCGCCTAGCTTTAGGTCAAAGCGACATCCTCCCTGAAAATCTACAGAAATAGGAAAGAGGTGGTGTCTTGAAATGGGGGGGGGGAAGTGTCAATGAACATAATTGGTGTAATGTTTATGTGTTGTTTAGGGACTGCCATTTCATGATCGTTTTCATTTCATGAAATTAGCGATGGTACAGAAGACAGATGGAGGTTCAGTTGGTATGCTCTATTCAAGTTGGCCAAGTGAAAACAGAATAGATTAGAAAGCCTTTGTTGTCATTATACACCGTACAATGAGATTTAAAGAGCAGCTCCGTAAAAATATGCACACATATTTAGCACAATATAAAAGAATATACAATAAAAAAGTAATAATAGTGATAAATACACAGTAAAAAAATAGTTGAGAAATACACAGAAATATATATAAATACACAGAAAACTGAGTCGGTAGCCAGATTTAGTCAGAGCTGAAGGCCTCACCAGGCCGATCTATTCCAAACACAATGGGAAGTGACGTGTGCTGTGGACAGTGGCTGGCTGGCGGGTGAGTAATGATCTTAAAGGGCAAAGTTTTATTTTTACTGAACTTTTCCATTGCCTTCAGTATGGTGCCCGAGAGAGAGAGAACACGCCACATTTGTTTGGACAACTTGTATGAATTTTGGGTGCATTTGTATGCAGAAATTCATAAACGGTGATTACATTTCTGTGGCGTTCGGTGAACACTGCTCCTGATCAGTGGTGTTTGTTTTTGGAGAAGCCATATGCTGCGGGCCCAGAGACTAAATATGGCGTTGGGGCCCAGAGTGTTAATATGGCGTTGGGGCCCAAAGTCTTAATATGGCGTTGAGGCCCAGAGTGTTAATATGGCGTTGGGGCCCAAAGTCTTATTATGGCGTTGAGGCCCAGAGTCTTATTATGCTGCGGGCCCAGAGTGTTAATATGGCGTTGGGGCCCAGAGTGTTAATATGGCGTTGGGGCCCAGAGTGTTATTGTGGCGTTGGGGCCCAGAGTGTTAATATGGCGTTGGGAGCCATTAGCTCTTTAATGTGATCTTCTGAGCTGTGCCCTGTAGCCTGAATGATGTCACATGCCGGAGGGTGTGATGGGTGGGATCGGGGCCGGCTGGGCGCAGGGTGTAATCGATATGCTTGGGATATGCTTTGTGAAGATAATGATGTCAGTCTTCTCCAGTTCTCAGTGCCTCCATTCATCCACATGTGGAACTCCTTTGTGTGCACTGCCCTCTGGTGGCCAAACTGGGGAACTTGAGACTTCATTTAAAATGGCATCTGCCAAGAAGATGGATTAGAAGGTGCATAATGCAGATCTCTTCTGTTTTGTGTTGACATAGTAGTTAGCATAATCTAGAGGAGGCAATGTGTTCTATTCAGTTAAGAAATAGGAGCAGGGTCCTGAAAAGAACTAAACAATGTTATGTTTATGTAGCTAGAATTTTATAGCCTTTAGAAGACAAACATGTCCAGGCAAGTTAGGCCATTTATTTCTGACATACGCATTGTCAACAGACAAAAGATATCTTCTGTTCTCACGTGTGGCGTTTCATTCTGGCCAGTAGAGGGCAGCAGGTGGTGCTGTTCTGTATGAATGGGAGAGGAATGTTGATCGTGAGCCAAGTCGTGCAATGCGTCTACTGTTGTGTGTTGACATGGTGAACCCGTTTGCTGCACCACTCTGCTGAAATGTTTCTCTCTCTCTCTCACACACACACACACACACACACACACACACACACACATTGTTACAGTGATCTGGCAATATTGCTCCATGTTGCCCCTGCTCAGTGGTAAATGACATCTGCTAATCTTAAGCCATCTTCTCTCTGGCCCCACATCACACACACACACACACACACACACACACACACTCTTATTTATCCCGACTCTGCACCCAGAAGCAGGCGTTCATCATGTCCCCTCTCCCCGGCCACATATGCGTCCATACACTCTGCATCCACACACTGGCACACGACGCACGTACACACACACACACACACACACTCTGCATCCACACACACACACACACACACACACACACACACACACACACACACACACACACTCTGCATCCACACACTGGCACACGACGCACGTACACGTATGTGGGCCGAGCCGGAGGGGGTAAGTGGGGCACAGGCAGCGAAACTAGTGTGTGTGTGTGTGTGTGTGTGTGTGTGTGCGTGCGCGTGTGTGAAACTAGGTCAAGCTGCTCCTGGCTGGCATTAGTTATGCATATTCACAGCCACATCGGCCCTGCCTGCCTGCCTGCCTGCCTGCCTGTGCTGTGCTGTGCTGTGCTGTGCTGTGCTGTGCTGTGTTGTGCTGTGCTGCGCTGTGCTGTGCTGTGCTGTGCTGCGCTGCAACACAGCGTTTCATGTCTGTTTCACTGAGGGCGTGCACAGAGATGGGTCTGTTTGACGCAGTCATCTGGAAGGAAGGAAGGAAGGAAGGAGGCAGAAAGCATGATGCTCGGCTGGCCTGCCAGTGTGGGTCACGACTTTAAGACTCATGCCTGATGCGGTCCCAAGAAACATCCATGTATTTTAGGGTAAAGGGGGAGCTTGTGTAAATAGAGGCACAAAGCCATTGTGAGTATAATATAAGATGAATGAAACGTAGCCTAATAGACCAAGAAAAACGACTCCTTTGATTAAACATTTAACACAAAAGCTGCTAAATTGTGCGGGGAAACTACTTCCCCCCTCTCGAGTAAGCGTGATATTCAGGTGAAGTGTGATCACATGATCTGATCCTCCATCGCATGCGTTCCTGTGCAGACACTCCGTCACCCACGCAGGCTGCTGATGAATTATTCCCTCCTCACTTCCTCACTTAGCAGGAGTGGAGACCGCACGATGTGTACTAGTGAGGATGCATGCGATTCCTCCTCCATACAGTCATTTATGGACTAGCACACACTCTATGGAGGAATCACATGCATTCTCATTAGTACACACATATGGTTTGACTCAAAATCTACAGACCAGTAACATGGCTGCATTTGATTCTGGTCAGATGGGCAACTTGTGTGTGTGTGTGTGTGTGTGTGTGTGCCCGTGTGTGTGTGCCCGTGCCCGTGTGTGTTCCTGTGCCCGTGTTTACCTGAGCAAAGACAGACTGATATGGAAACAGTTACAGCATTGTGTGGGTTAGTGTCCAGTTACAGCTGGTGTATTTGTTTTGATGTTCAGCTCCAGTGGTTAAGCACAGTAGTGCTGATCGACTCCATTGCAGCCACCGGCAGCTGAAGGTCTGTCTGCCCCAGACATCGGACAGCATTCACTTTGATTCATCGGTCGATTCATTAGTGTTGATGGATACATATACTGTCGACAGTTCAATTTGTATGGAATTGTCTTTTTAGAGGTGGGCTAATTTATAAATTCAATGGCGACTCTTAACGGTTTTCACAGGGACCAAGCACCATTTAAAGGAGTCTATATTTGACCTCTAGCTGGAGAGCTAGCATGTGGTGAATGCGTGCAGTCTTGCTAACGCCACCCAGATCCTGGCATTGCTAGAAGCGTGCCAACATGCTAACTTGTGTCCTCTGGCGATAGTCAGCAACGGCCTGCTGTGAAACATGCTTGCAGTCATTCTTGCAGTGTGTTCCTGCCCAGAACACAGAACTGCACAGTGCATTTCCTGGATGGGTGGTTTTACATATATTTAAATGTGTAGCATATACCATCAACATGAATTTTAGGATGACAGTGATACCAAAATGACCAAAAATGGCTGCCTAATAGAAGTATTCATGGGCTTCATCAGGTCCATTTCCACAGGTGATTTAATCAAGCCCCATGCAGTCTGCGCTCATAATCAAGGTGCTCTATTGTATACACCTGTGGAAAGGGACCTGATGAAGCCCATGAATGCCTCAGAAAGGGGCCCATTGTTAGTAGTGTTATGGGGTCATCTCACCAGTAGGAGAATGGCCCTGTGTTTCCCATTCAGTGCAGTCAGATGGCATTTGTTGTGTTGAGGTGACGTTAACCGGAGTCAAACAAAATCCTTGTTTGTTTAAACGCAAACCTGGCCAATAAAGCTGATTCCGATTCTGATGTTGGGGGCGTGAACTGTGTGTGTGTGTGTGTGGCCATTCTGCTAATTGACAGCTAGATGGCAACATCATTTTGAGCAGCACAAGAGTCTCTGCAGCAGGAGCAGTGGGGGCACGTCGTCTGCGTGACTCTCTCAGTCACAGCGCTCTCAGCTTCCTTATTAAAGCTGGGCATACACTGTGCGATTTTTGGCCCATTTTGCCACGATTTTTGAGTTGTGCGACTATTTTGGGGATCGGGCCGAATTTTGGCTCAGTCGTGCGTCTCGCATCGTGTAGTATACGTGGGGTGACGAGAAGCGATTACCACCTCACGACCACCTCCCGACCACCTCCCGATCGATCGGGAGAATATCAAACTTGTTTGAAATCCTGGTCGCCCCTCGTGAGTCTATCGCACTGCTGAAGCACTGTTTGAGCCGATTTACCTCAACCTGTCACACTACACATGTGCGAACACATATACGGACAACAAAACAAACGGTGTTGCCATAGTCTGCTCATTTTAAGTGACTTGGGCTTGATTTTGTGTGAAGTTGCTATAGTTGCACGCAGCGCCTACACTACACAGAGGGCATTTTGAACATAGCTATGCAGCTGAGTCGACTCTACACTGTAGGCTATGACCACCCCAGAAATGTAAAAGGGGTTCGGGAAGGGGATGCTATAGCCTTTTGGGGTTGTATGTTTATTATGGCTTATTTTCAGAGACCTGCTGCTTATTTCTCCTCACGTGACCTGGCAACACTGAAAGCAATTAGACAACACGGAGCCGCATGGCAGCACAGCTGATAAAGTTCCAGATAAAAGAGTCCCACGAGTTGCGATATGGACATACAGTGTGAGCAGTCAAATCGCATCCGACCATCGGATCGTGTAGTGTGAGAACAGGAATCGTGAGCTGCCCCTGCGAATTCACTCGTACTCACTGCAGCAGCAGAATACCGCGATTGAAAAAATCGCACAGTGTATGTCCAGCTTAAGGCTTGTTTACGAACCCCTGCGCCTGTGTGTGGTGCACCCGTAAGCGCATTAATCTGTCGCTAACGGTTACCCTCACGGGCTCGCTCAGGACAGCAGGGCGATGGTCAGTCTGTGGCTGAGGTCACTGTTGACATTCTCGTACTCCGCAGCCAATCCTTATCGCGCTGCACACACGAGCCGGCCGCAATCGCTATTAAAGCCATTGATGTCATTGGAGAAGCCGGAGACTAATGGAATAATGAATTCTATTCGCCGGGCAGACTGTGTATGTTGTGTGTGTGTGTGTGTGTG